>NC_133537.1:101043665-101341165 GCF_048544455.1 Silene latifolia | reverse complement strand
TGAAGTTTGCACTTGAATTGGGCTATGAATAGATAATTACCCGTTAGGTAGGCCGACTTTGTGTGACAACTTATGGGTTGTTACTTGGTGGCTAACTAGGATTTTGTACTTACTCATATCTAAACCCTAATTTGTTTAACTTAATATCTTACTAGGGTTTCACGTTGCATGTAGTAGGCTTATGGGATGTCTCTTACTCTTGTAAACTTCTTGTGTTAGTAAAGATTAGGGTAAATCTAAATAAGATTATTATTATAGATATTTTATATCTTTATGGTTATTTAGATTTATTCCATATCTTCTACTAAGATATTGCTAGGTTAAATAATAAGATTGGATCTCCTACTTACTATATACTTCACACGTGATCTATATAGTATCTAGGGTTTATGGTAAAAATCTTAAATAAATATTTGTTAAAGATATTTTATCTCCTTATATTTATTTTATATCTTTTACCTAAAATATTGTTGGATTAAAATAGGAAAAAGATATATCTTATTCCTTCCTTAACCTACACGAGATCCTCTCCATATATAGGGTTTAGGTAAAGATCTTAGATAAAATATTTGTTAAAGATATTTTATCTCCTTATATTTATTCCATATCTTTTACTAAGATACTATTAGAATAAATAAATGGATTAAGATCTTTTTCTTGGTTGGATAAGAATCATGTTAAATCAAAATAATATTTGTGAGAGATTTCTTATCTCCATATATTATTTTTATTTTATTCTTTCCTATCTTCCAAGATTTTATGAGTTGTAAATGATTAAATAAGATTTAAATTTCTTCCTTGTGCAACAATACACACGGCATCTAGGGTTTCTTAGAAGAAAACCTAGATCTCCTCTCTACTATAAATACTACACATGATAATTCATTTGAAACCACTTTTCAATATTCGAACAGAACATCCTTTGCAAATGTTTTTAATTTTATTATTCTTTTTGCAAGTTAAAATTGTTTTTGAAAAGTCGTGTGCTATCTTATATTCCAGTTATTTATAAGTATCGTCATAAGATACTAGCGCTTAAATATTGTTTCTTACTCGTTGATATTGTGAACACTAGAAGAACAATCAAGCACTTTCTTAATAACTTCAGATAGTCAAAACCGAATATCTAGTGATATTCAAATTGAGTTATAGCAGAGTTAGTTATACGAGTTGGGTTGACAATTTTGTAATCTGGAGAAAGGTACTAAAATTATTAATCGAGAATAGTGGACGTAGGCTTCGACGTGTGAAGCTGAACCACTTCAAAACCGTGTGTCTTTGCAACTTTCGTTTTCGTTCATTTCATTACGTTCATAATCATTTAGTTAATTAGTTAAAGTTTAATCAATAAACTTTAAGTAATTAATTGTTTTGATATAAAATAAAAAGTGGGCATAAGTTTTTAAATACTCAATTTACCCTCCCCCCCCCCCCCCCCCCCCCCCGCGCCCCCCCCGTATGTCGAGTGTGATAGACTCTTCAACGTCCTGAGCGAGTAAGGTGGTCTACATCTTGAGCTTCACTAGCCTTGACTAGAAGATGTTCTTTGAGGTAAACGTCATCTTCCCAAACTCCATTGACTATACTGAGCTCTTTCAAACTTATGATTTCAGCTTCTAGGCTGATTATTTGTTCGACTAGATTGTCGGTCACTACGATCACTTCTTGCATTGTGGATTCTTGAGATAAGATTGGAACCAGTGGAATGTCTTCCCTAGGCATAGTGCTTGGATTGCGTAGGGATGCCACTATAGCTTGTAGCTCTGAAACTTGTCTACTTACACTCTTTGCCCATGCGACAAAATCAGCGATAGTAGGGGAGATGATGGAATAACTCCCCTCATTTTCTAGTGCATTGACCTCATCTTCAGCTGGAAAAATGGGGTGTGAACAATCCAAGGTGGATTCCTTATTTGTGATCATTAGAATTCCAAGAGGATTCTGAGTATTGTTAGGTTTGCTTGCAGAAGGTATAGGCAGGCGCCCATCTTCAATCATATCCTGAATGACATGTTTCAATTTGAAGCAATTCTCTGTATCATGCCCTTTGCCTCTATGGTACTCGCAGTAGGCATTCTTATCCCAGAATTTAGAATTCCTCTCGGGGTCAGGTGTAGGTCCTATGGGTTGGAGTTTACCTTATTTCATTAATCCTTTTAGAGCATTGGAGTACGAGTCACCAACATTGGTGAACTTCCTCTGCGGGTTATTCTTCTTAGTAGATGATTCGATAAGGTTGACCTCGTCGGACTTGCTAGTAGAGCCATAAGAGCAACTCGTTGTACCTTGATATCTGCGACCTACCGTTTTGGACAAGAGTCCTTTACGGATGTCGTCTTCAATTCTTGTTCCTAACATAGTTAAATCTTTGAAAACTTTATGTTTTGGTACCTTAGATGGTTCGCATAGATTAGCCTTAAATTGTCTACGAACTTTTCAACAAGAGTAGCCTTGTCTGGGCGTTCGACGAGTTGCGTGCTAGTCTTTCTCCACCTAATTAGGAAGTCGATGAATCCTTCTTTCTCATTTTGGGTAAGAACCTCTAGAGTGCGCATATTGACTTGAATTTCAGCATTATCTGCATATTGTTTGGTGAACTCAATTGCAGCATCATCCCAAGTAGCAATTTTCTTGTGATCCAAGGAGTAGAACCACTACTTAGGAATAGTATTGAGAGATGAAGGAGAGATCCTTAGAAACATCTCTGGCTTGATGCCTTTGATAGACATATAATCTTTGAAGGCACGAATATGATTCAAAGGGTTTTCATGCCCCTTAAACTTTTGGATGTCTGTCATGTTGAAGTTAGATGGCAGTTGAGCGTTTATTGCCTCATTTTTGCGACTGTTTTCCCTATAGATGTCATCTCCCTTGAAGTACATTAGTTGCGCCTCCAAATATTGGAGTCGCTTTTCAGCTCAAGTAGGACCTGGTGGAAGATTGACTTCTGGTTGTCCAACAAAGGGTGGAGGGTTATCGTGTAGAGCCTGTCGAGATGTGATCTTCTACAGGAGGAAGTCTAGCTTCTACAGCGATAATATGACCTTCGATTGCGTTGAGGCGAGCATAAGCTTGGTCTTGGCTTATTTGGAGACGAAAGAGTGCAGCTAAGATTTGATCATTACTATTTTCGGGTTGTTCATGTTGACCATTAACGCTTCCATGACTAGTCCCCACCATTTTGGACTGAGAATAAGAAATCGACGACGAATCAAAACACGATCGACCATTTTCGCACACTCACTCGAAAAAAGACTTGACTAGTGAAGTGGGTGTGTGCCACTGTGTCAAGTGAGGTTTGAAAATAACAAATTTTGAAATGTTTGTCCTAGACAACTGTAGTATAGTTGTAGGAGTGCTGACTCGAAGTGGGTTTTTGAAATGGGTTTGAGGCTCGAATTTTGACTCGATATTTAGACAGAGTTTCAGCTTATTCTGCGCTATTTTAGGCCATTTTCGGAAAAAAAAATACTTTGAAATGGTTTTTTATTTTACATAATTTCGTAATGGTTTTGTTTACAAAAGGGTGATCACGTATATGATACAAACATACATATGGGCATTATAACGGTATGCTAAGTACATTTAAAGGGTTTTGGCTTAAAAAGGTGGGTTGCCATACCAAGCAATCAAACCCTGGTCTGTGGAGAGGCCCATGCCAAACACGAGTTTTTGACAGGACGATTGGTCAAATGGGTTGGGTTAAGCGTAGGAAGGCCGAATGAAACGACCTAAGAAGGTCGAGTAATGGAAATCGACAACTGTCTCGTATAAACTATTCCCTAACCTTGTTCAAGTTTCACCCTGGGTAACACGTAAGTGTATCATCCCCAGCGGAGTCGCCAAACTGTGGACATGGGCCACCCACGCCACGCGCACCCGCGCATTGGTTTCGAGGCGGCGACACTTCTCCCACGGAACCTTGGTGTGCCAAAGCACGTCATGGGCCGTTACCGATTGGCGAGGCATTGAAACCGGTGAAAGGTTGAATAAGCCTGCATTTGTGGAGTCGCCACCAATTTATTGTGGAAAAATTGGAAACCGTTCGAATACTTCGCGTCATGTCAAGACACAAAGTAGTGACATGAACACTAAGAAATTCGTTACCCTTAGCATTCTATGTCTAGAATGACTCTCGAAGATGCCAATGGACACTGATGTCCAGAGATAACTGGAGTAAGGGGTGAGGGTACGTATTATGAAGTTCTTTAATTCGAACACTAATCTCGCCCGCTTTGATAGCGGCCTCTACTAATGATTAGGAAAATTGTTCATATTTGATATGTCGTCGATGTAATGCATGCAATGCAACAAACAATAGATTAATCCTAGCATGTGAGATTAGACTAAGTCGGTGAACACGTGTTTTAGCAAACAATTGGGTCGAAGTTGGAAGTTAGATTCAATTACATGTGAAAGCCAAGTAAATAAATCATACACAAAAAATTACAATAATCAAAATTACAATAATTACAAGGATTATTTGATTTAAGTCAAAAGCACGCTCAAAAACGGGATTTCGAAGAAGAAAATAAAAGAAAGAATAAAACTAGAAATCAAAGCATGAATGTGCTCTTGATATAAACCTTACATTAGATGATACAAAATAAAAAGTACAATAAATAAATAGGATTTACACCCTCAGACTTACATGTTTGACGAAACGAGATTGACTAAAGTTATCGTTTTAGTGATTGATCGACTCGAATATGCGTGGAAGGTGCCCTTGTTAAAGGATTTAGATTAATTGATTAGGTTGATTAAAGTGGAGTTGGTCAAATTGGTCGGTCTATGCAACGTGACTGGGACTCAGAATGATCTGAGCTTATGTAGTCGATTGATCAAGCACGTAGGCGTCGAAAGTAATAGCATGGTCTAGAATGCAAAGAGAGAGAAAGAAGGGGCGGAACACTCACGTGCCAAATATGGAGACCGAAGGTCTCTATTTATACTAAACCTATGGAGGAGTTTAGGAATGACACAGATACGGAAACAAATCACGGAAATATTCTGGAAAGCGTGGAAAGAGGGCTGGGGAAGAGGCGCACTAGTCACTGCGACTTTTGGAAGAGGCCCAGCACCTGCTACGTCATTTACCCGGAGGTTTCCTCCTCAGCAAGAAAGATTTCCACGTTTTTTTATGGAATTTCGGTATAAATGCACTTCCTTATTCCGTGAAACACAATATATGGAAGATATTTCCTTAAAAATATTAATTTAATTAGGAATAAATATCCAGAGAATTCTAGAACACTCCGGAATATTCCGACTCGGCATTTAAACGGTTTTTAGAAAATAAAGCGGTTTTTTACCCGGACTCCAAATGAACTCTAATTACTGTCAAAACAACCGTATCGGCGCGTAGATGCCGACCATGAGGTTGACTCGAGTGTCTGAGCTATCACTTGTCGATAAACTTAAGAACTGTCATAAATCGCTCCGCATATCAAAGATGCGGCCCAATCATCACTGGGTGGTTGGCGGGAGGTGTAGAAATGTGGTGTCTACAAGCGTGTACATAATGATCCTTAGGGTCATCGGCATAAAAGTCACTCTTGCCCCTTTAATGGTCACGTGATGCATACCTTGCAGCGAGTTGTTTTGCTTGGCGCAAATCGTCAAGACCATCCCCTCGAAACTCGATCAGAACATATCCATGAAACCCACGACCAGAAATCTAAGCCGGGTGGATTGCCTTAACATTTGAAAACCCTTTCTCAATGAGGATGCCCTCAATGGGTTAAGAGACTTAGAAGTTGCCTTCCCAGCAGCATCGCGTATGACTGGGAGATTGTGAATTATCCACGTAATCGGGTTGATATAGCGGGTTACCGATTGCTAAGGAAGTACGACTGCGGATGATGAAGACGGCGACATTTTAATTACGATATATATGTATATGTATATTATTTAAAAAGTGAAGTAGAAAGGTTAGTAATAATAAAGTGATTCTTATTGTTATTGCAAATGTGATGCTATTTATAATATAATAAAGCTAGTATAATTAATTAGATTAATTTCATCCATATGTTACATTCAAACTTCTCTTAATTGTGCATGTATGCATGAGGTGAATAATGGTCAAACAACCAATAATAATAGGGCATGCATTGGTAAAACCACAAACTTTTCAGTTTTCACAGTGGATATGTGTTTACAACGGTTATAAGAAAAACCGTTGTTTATTGGTGTAATATTACAACAGATTTTCAATAACCGTTGTTGATATATGAAATATGATAATGGCTTAACAAAGAACCGTTATCATTTTGTGTTATACATATGGTCAAACAATCAATACTGCAACTTTAAATTAGAAAAAGTAAAAATTACAAGGCATGCATTAGTCAAATCACAAACACTAGAAAATCACAAATAATTAAATATTTTTTTTTAAAACGGGTTCTGCCCAACCGTTGTTGATATATGTAATATGATAACGGCTTAACAAAGAACCGTTATCATTTTGTGTTATACATATGGTCAAACACGCAATACTGCAAATTTGAATCAGAAAAAGTAAAAATTACAAGGCATGCATTAGTCAAATCAATACCGTTGTGTTTTTAGTCATTGGACAACGATTATTCGATAACTGTTGTGTTTTTCTAATTGGACAACTGTTTTTCGATAACCGTTGTGTTCTTACTCATTGGACAACGGCTTATATGTTTTAACACGATAAAGTTGACCGATTCTTATTTAACTTGTACCGTTTCCACTTTCCAATTCTTAACTTGTTAAGTTTCCAATTCTTATCTTATTATTATACTGGTTCCAATTCTTACTATCTTATTATACCGTTTCCAATACAACCCAAACTCATTATAAGTAGAATTATAATTTTCACAATCTTAACTTATACCATTTGCACTTTCCAATTCTTAACTTGTTAAGTCCTCCATTAATTTTCCACATCGATTATGTCGTCAAGTTCATCAACTTATAGTGGTCCATATTATTCATCCGCTGATGATGATAATGATGAAACATCATATGAACCTCTTGTAGGACCCCCAATTAGATTTATGTACGCTAAACCCTTTACGCGCAACATTCACAATCTCCCGTATACAGAGAACGGGCATGGAAAGGCTATACTCTCGTATAGCCTTGACTGGTTAATAGGTTTGATTCGGTTAGCAGGATTGAATTTGGTTCAAACTATCTACCCGGCTAATGATGCGCATGATGGCTTCGGGCGGTGCGCCCTCATCGAGTTTGGCGGGGGTAAGGAGCGGGAATGCTTTCGTCAGGCTCGCAAACTTGAGTGGGAATTCTATAACAATGACTCTTCGAGACTCTGTTTTGATCACGATTATCAGCAGGTAGGCGCATATTTATAGGTTGCGAATGAATCTGACCGTCTCCTACTACTTTCGATTCTGCACCGCCAAGGTCGCATTGCCGAGCAAGGGATAGTGTCGTTGCAATGGGAAAACGACTGTGTGGATTGGGCTGAAGGTGAAAGAGACATATATGGTGATATTGTCTCTGAATTCCAGAGGATGGGGTAACAAAAAACATACTCCCTCCATTCAACTCCACACTACACATTTGTTTTTTCATGTTTGTCAACGCTTGTTTTACGCGATAAATATCTTTAGCTTGATATTTTAATGTACTCCTAAAACCTAAGTCATTATAATAAAAGGTAGATATTTTTCTGGTGATATTGTCTAGGAATTCCAGAGGATGGGGTATCAAAAAACGTAACAAAAAATATAAATAATTAAACTTTAATTAAAACCACCACCATAATCCAAATACAACTTACAATACCATATAATAATTAGAGACTTAATTATTAGAATCTGATGAAGTATTAGGATACTCATCATGAATTTCAGTATAGAGCAAGTCGTAGATTGACCCTTCATTATCACCAGGAAGTGCAAGTGGAATGGCCTCTTTCTCCCATGACATAGGCACGGTCGCAAAAATGTAATTCTTCCTGCAATGTGTTAGAAGTTGATGATCAAGATGGGTCGTAACCCATAGATAAGAGCCTTGTTGTTTATCATCCGAATAGAAGTCCTCTTTCCCCGCATCTTCCTCCGCAAATCTCGCCCCTAATTTTCTTGCCTGACGAAAACTATCATGGCAGTTGGTTTCGTCAAACATGATGAAAGTGAAGCCTACAAAACCTTGCTTGTTTGTAGACATAGGTTACACTTTTTTAACCGCAGTGAAACCGGAGTCATGAAACATTTGCGTCAACCACCCAAAATTAGCGTTTAAACCCTTTCCATTCACACCATAATGAACTGGGAGATTATGGAGAATGCAAGTAAAAGGCTGTGCGTAACGAGAGTGTGATTGTAGCTCCGATACACCAGTCATATTTTTTTTAGAGAGAAATTAAAGAGTAAATGTTTGATAATTTAGAATTTGACCTAAAACATTATGAAGACATATTTATATAATTATTTTGGTCAAATTGAATATTATTGGTCAAATTGAATATTTATTAAAGTTTTGATAAAGTTTTGAATGCAGTAGTCAAACTGAAAAATCTAATCAAATACTGACAACGGTCGAATTGGAAAACCGTTATTTCATAATAGAAAATAATGACGGTTACGAAAAATTCGTAGCTATAACATATCAACGGGTAATAAAAACTGTTGCTGGTGTTAATTTAGTAATGGTTTTCGAAATGCCGATATCTTATACTGGTAGCGGTTTTCTAACAACCGTTGATAAGAGTGATTCTATAACGAGTTTTTGAAAACCATTAAACGTTTTTGACAACGGTTTGTTAAGCAGTCGTTGTCAAATTATAATAACAACGGTTTTCTAGGGAAACTGTTATTCCTATGAGCGCGGTCTAGGTTTTCGCCAATATTTGGAAAACGGTAATCTAAGTGTTGTTATTAAATGCATTAAACCGTTGTGATACGCTCCTTATTGATTGCCAGATTTTGTGTAGTGACTAGTGTAAAAGGAAGCGAAAGTGAACCTTTAGATAAATATTAAATAGTATGGTTTCTAAATTCTAATCCGTATATTTTTAAGTTGATGTGTTTTTTTTTCAAAACCGAAATATATTATTTTATAGTCTTTAATACTATTTTTATTGTTATATAGGATAGTGGACATAAGTATAACAAGAGATGGATCAAATTCTTGAAATAGTAATAAGGAACTTAAAAAATTTTATGAACCTTTTGGAATTTGGATTTAGGGAATATAGTTTTTTAGATTATTGAGTAATTGAAATGAAAATTTAATTCGTAATACATGGAGTAGATACCGACCATACCGTTGAATCGTATGTAATATTTTTCTATCGATATAATATATATTTTTCGGATGTAAATAATATTTGAAGCATGCACGTGGTGATAAGACTTCAAAGATATTTCTATGGGAGGGTTGATGGAGAGGTCTGGAAATAATTTGGGGATTACTATACTGAGGTATTGAGTTTACAACCTTATAAGGTGTCATTGAATATTTTTCCATACGGAATTTATTATATACGGAAGGTTTCAACTTTTAATATTTAAAAAACTCACTTTATTATATTACGGAGTAAAACACACGTATATATAATGAGTCGCCTTTGTTATTACTCCGTTGTCAAGTTTCTCAAAATTAGTAGCTACCACATTGTCACTTGCAGGATTCGATTTAAAAAAATAAACCAAAGTTGTCAAAAAAATAATGTATTAACTAGCTAATTTCTATGTATTTCAAGACCGTATATTTTTAAATGGAGCAACAACTAATTACTTGAACAAATATTAACAATACGATAAAAATATCAAAACTAAAACAGATAAACCCGTGAATTTCACGGGTCACAAACCTAGTTATGAAGTTAAAACTCTTACTTGTTGAACTAAATATATGCTCCAATTAAGTGTTCATTTGTAAAACACAAGCTATATGTAAAGGTTCTTAGTTACTCTAAAATGTATAATTTTTAACATAAACCTCAAAGTTCTCAACATAAAAGAATGATTATTCAAAATGTGAAGTTTTCATCATTCAAAAGTGACAATTTAAACTATGTTGAAGTTCTCAACATAAGAAAGTGAGTATTCAATTTAAATCGACAACTTATGATTTATAACATACACGTGTTGATTTCAAATTCCAGAACCTGATTGTACTTATTGTTGATCTTGATTGTCAATGTCCATCTTCTTTTAGGGTAGTTTATCGGTGCGATGCAAAGAGAAAGTCGACCGAACTTAATGACGTCGATGGTCGTAAAGGATGGTGGCCCGTCGGTGCATATGTGTATAATAAAGGCGGTGTGGTAAGGGTGGTGTTGGTGGAGGTAGAAGTGGTCGCGGACTGGCGCACTGGCTGAGGATGAGGCGGCGGGAGTTTGTCGACACTTTTGTGCTGGACATATGAGAGATTGAGAGGAGTTTCAATTTTTAATTGTGGTTTAAAAACTTTCATTGGGCTAAATTCTTCAATTGGCCTGTTCTATGCAATAGGACTGTCCTATAGGAGAGTTAGTGTAGAAAAAATGATCTTATTAGATTAGATATTCACTAATTGTACCATAAACCATATAGCCCAATCCATATATACTAACCGTTCAAAGCCTTTACCTATATATTTGTCAGCAAGAGAATTTAACCTCCTATTTCTATTCATTTCATCTATTTCCAATTCAACTCCATCTCTTTTCCTCTTGTACATTTGTACATCTACAGCTCTCTTGATTTCTTCGTTTACTCTGCCTACTCCATCGTATCATTTGTAATATTACTTGATTTTCCGTCATCAATGTTATATGAGCGGTCTGTATCGATCTCAAGGTACATTTCAGATGTAATTAATTAGCGTTTATTTTCTCTCTTTTAGCATATACTTATAATTAGGTTTTTAAATTTATTTGTTTTTTCCAATGTGAAAAGTGACTATTTAATATCAAGGATGAATAATTTTAAGCTATTGTAGGAAAGTAATTGCCTGATTGATATTATTGATCAAATGGGTATAAATACAACCACATCTTGGTTCCTCTCTTCTGTCCTTAACAATTTCCCACCATAAATCAGCTTGTCCTTCTAAATAATAGATAGCAAAATTTACCCTCCATTTTTCAGGGTACTGTATAGCATCGAAAAGTTTGTCAAATCCTCTTACCCATTTCTCAAACTCTACAAGGTCTAGTTTTCTATCGTAAGTCTTTGGGTTATAACTTGCCATTTTCTTAAAATATTTAACACTCTCTTCCCGATTATTAGGAGGCTTATTCCTTAGTGCTTCAGCCATCATTGCAGTGAAGTTTCTTGCATCTGATTGATTATTTGGAGTGGGTTGGTTGACGTCGATATTATTAAGAAAAGACATCCTATAAAACATAAGATACACATGGATTAGAAATTTAGCGCAATTTTATTTATTAACTGGTGCACACTATTTACAAACGTTATATATTACACACAAACATATAACACGTCTAATTTTACATACATCCGCAAAATATTAGAACAACCCTCTATAGATCATAAGTCTCAAAATTGGTGTCTAGCTATCATAATATATACAAACCACCATATCTAACCTATATTAGTCTTAGTCTAGTACATTACGTTATCTTCTGCTTCACTACTTATAACGAGAGAGATAGTAAAGCCATTACTTATCCCTCTTTCATTAGTGTTGGGCTTACGACTTGGTTGGAGTACCATCTCCGTCCCCATCAGTTAGGGTGCTAACAGCACTGTTCTCCACATTCTCGTCATTTGATCCGACATCATCCTCGAGTGGGTTATTATTTAAATAGTTGTTTCCCTGATTGTTTTCACCATCTACTTCATCATCAAAAATATATACAACATGGTTCCTCTCAAAAGTGATAAGTTCTCACGCTATATCTTCAAGTGTTGGGATCCAGCGATCATAAAATGCACCCCTGTAAAGATATTTCGAATGGTTTGGAACCCCGTTTATTATCAAATCATAATACCGATCCTTAAAGGCTCTCCACGGTACTATGTCAGGCAAAGTTTTAATAAGGGCATGTGCTAAGTATGGTTGAGTCATCCGGAATGCTGGAAATAAGACATTGTAATTCCTTAAAGCATTTCTCATATGATCTACATGTACTGCAACCGTTTCATGTTGAGTCATTATCTGATCTTACGGGTGTGGTACTGCCATTATATCTAAAACAAAAGACATTAACCACGTTAGTAGTCTCACCCACATTAGTTAATAATGGATTAAATGACATGAAAAAAAATAAAATAAATAAAATAAAGCAAAGTTACTACTACCTTCCCTTCCTACTAATTTACCCCTCTCTCGTTCAATTTTATTAATTTTTTTTTATGCTCTGATACCAATTTGTAACGCCCTGAAATAAATACAATAATATAAAATAACAAAGAGTGCGGTTTATTTCATATAAAAAAACTTGAAAACAAATTAATTACAAGGCGTCACCGCCGTATTTCCTATACTGGAAATACAAGGCTACAAAATCTACTCAGCAAACTTAATATTATATACTAGTTATTTTCTAGGTTTTAGTTTCTATAGTGAAACTCACTCCCTTGGTTCCCCAGCATATAAACCTGAAAAAAATTTAAATAAACAAAATGTAGGCTGGCGTTTCGAAGACTATGACACAAGATTGTCACCGAGAAAAACGCAGTAACCACTCGTGGATCGACGGGTATCCGGACAACTAGCCCATACAGAGTCAGTATAAGACATTAAAGTATCGATAGGGGAGCAGGACAACCATAGACCGAACTGAGCAGTGCCTTTAATGTAACGAAGCACGCGTTTTAAGGCATTCATATGTATCTCCATCGGGTTATGCATAAAGAGACAAACATGTTGGCGTGAGCGTAAGATACTGAAGGGCACCTGTGAGGCTGCGGTATAACGAAGGATCAGAGTATGAAGTGTTGGAAATTGAGTTCAACTTCGGTTTAGTGTCCATAGGAGTAGAACACGGTTTGCACGTGGTCATACCGGCACGATCTAAAATGCCCAAGGCGTATTCAGATTGTGGCAAAAACATACCTTAGCCATGTTGTTGGACAACAATACCGAGGAAATAATGCAATGGACCTAGGTCTTTCATAGCAAATTCCGAGCTAAGACTAGAAATGATGGATTATAGTAATGTATCCGAGGAGGCCGTAAGTATCTTGTCATCAGCATATAGTAATAAATATGCGAGATTATTACCGTCTTTATATATAAATAAGGATTGGTCGCATTTGCTGTGGACAAAACCAATGGAGAGAACGAAAGCAGCGAACCTTTGGTACCAAGCACGGGGAGCTTGCTTGAGACCGTATAGAGATTTGCGAAGCAGGCAGACGTGCGTGGGATACCACGAGTCTTTGTGTAACACCCCCTTCTTACCCGGCCAAGATAATTAGGAAATGTTATCGTCTCGGTTTCTCGAGGCAGTGAAATAGGAATTACAATTAAGAACCTCTTTAAATAAATAACAAGTTTAGTGATTACATAAACGTAAACAAATGAGTAAATGAAATACAACTCGTCTATGACTCTATCATCCACCTAGTGGCTATGTACTCGACTCCAAAGTCCGTAGCGTGGCTTGAAACTCGAGCATGTCAACAAGCAACACCTGTACTCAACCTGCTCTCCATATGTTCGGAAATATCATATGGATCGACATAGACCAACCCGAAAATAGGTGACAATTACACAGACACACAACACGTCAATTTCAATAAACAAAGTGAGACACGACACAAGGTGCGTGAGTATGAAACATGACGATGATATGAATGAGACGCTATCAAACAACCACCACACTGGTACCGGGACACGCCCAGCCGTATCCACAACCATCGGTGCCAGGGATACGGCCACGACACCACACCACACAAGCAGGTACCGGGACACGCCCAGACAAACCGGGCCCGGAAGGCAACCGGGTCCCCTGCCAGACATCGTGTCTCAACTACACGAGTTCCTCTGTACTCAACTAATTGATGTGCACATCCCTCTTGGAGTGGGAAGCACCAAAAGCGACCCGGGCGTGAGATGGTCTCTCAACTGCCTTACGTCTCCTCAACAACAAGTAACCAACATAAACCGTCATGTCCTCCAATATGCATGACAAACATAATAAATGAAAGATACTACACAGTATGCCAATTACCGACTCATCAAGTCATCTTAACCAATACCATGTCATAATGCATTTACCGTAACATATGAATTCACGACAACATGTTTTAATGCACTGACCACTAAAACACGACTCACATGACCATTCAAATATATTAAAACTAAGTAGGATTAACCTACCTTTTAGCATACTCCAAAAACAATCCGAACAATAATAATCGTCCACAAAAACCGTCACCTAAATAAAATAATTAAATATATTTAATTACTAACTAATCTAATTAAATTAAATATGTACTTAATTAATTAAATAAAAACCCGTCTTAAGCTATTCAAATCCCGTCTTAATCCACTCGGTCAACTCTCAACCACCAGCCACCATGGACCACCACCTAGCCACGGTGGACCGTGGCCCTGCCCGGCACCGGCAACCTCCACCACAGCCAAACCCAACCACCCAACACGACACCAACATCTCAACAACAACACACGACATAACAAACAATAAGCAACAACCCGTGTCACACACGGTTCACCCCTCACCATCACAACGCCGGCCACCACCAGCCACCACCGTGGCCTCCCCTAACCACGGTGGACTCAGCTATCAGCCTTAGCACTAACCATGGCCACCACAACCCCAAAACACGACAATAATAACAACAACTAACAACCAAACAATCAACCCGACACCCTCTATAAACCACCCATTTTCCGCCACCTACATCCACCCAATCCACCACCCATGACCACCACTCAACTCCCCTTACCACCAACGACACAACCACTCCACTACCATTTTAGGTCAACCACGGTAAGAGGGGTAAAAACCCGTCTTTAGACGGTTTCACAACAACAACAAAACCTTAGATCTAGGTTGGTCAAACCGTTTTTGGACGGTCAACGGTGGTCTCATGGTGGTCAACGACGGTCATAGGTCGGGTTAAGGTCTAGGCGGGTCAACGGTATAATTTAATTAATATATAAACTAGTATAAGACGGTCTTACCTCACGATCTCGAGGCAGAGGGACAAAAGACGGTCTTCCAATCTCCTTTTTCTTCTTTCTTCTTTCTCTCTTCTAAAATGTTGGGTGAGGATTGTGTTGTGATTTTGTGAGTGGATAAGGGATAGGGTGGAGTATATAAGAGTAGGATGGTAGTATAAGTATATATATACATGTATCGTATATTATATTATTATTATTATTATTGTTGTTGTTGTTGTTGTTGTTGTTGTTGTTGTTGTTGTTGTTGTTGTTGTTATTATTATTAATAATATTTTTTTTATTATTTTTTTTAAAAAAAAGATGCGCACAGCTTTCATTAAAAGAAAAATAAAAGTTTACATGAAATTGGTGGGGAGCCGAGAAACAATCTGGGCTCCCACGCCCTTAGCAACAGCAAAGCTAAGTCTAGTAAAAATGTAAGCGGCCACCCGAGCCCCCGCATCCTGAGATACCGAGAATTTCTGGATCCGCTTGAGCAAGGCAACAACATCCGAATCCAGCTCCCCAAATGATGAGAAAGAGAAGGGAAGGAAACCATAACCCGCTGCCGCGCACAAATCCCCGTACTTAGCACACTTACGCTGAGCAGCATCAACAACAACCCGGCCAGGCACAAAATTCGTCATCCCAGTCTGAGTCAAAGGAGAAGACCCTGTCAAGTCAACGCACACATCACGCCCTCTGTCCTAAGAATAAAGGAGCAAATCCGCAGGACGAAGAGAACCACCATGCTCGTCAACCAAACCGATATCAACCACCTTCCCCGCAGAAATACCAGATCTATAGCAGATGTATTATTATTATTATTATTATTATTATTATTATTATTATTATTATTATTATTATTATTATTATTATTATTATTATTATTATTATTATTATTATTATTATTATTATTATTATTATTATTATTATTATTATTATTATTATTATTATTATTATTATTATTATTATTATTATTATTATTATTATTATTATTATTATTATTATTATTATTATTATTATTATTATTATTA
Organism: Silene latifolia; assembly: GCF_048544455.1. NCBI lineage: Eukaryota > Viridiplantae > Streptophyta > Magnoliopsida > Caryophyllales > Caryophyllaceae > Silene > Silene latifolia. The sequence goes on along the minus strand of NC_133537.1, from coordinate 101,325,044 downwards.
TTATTATTATTATTATTATTATTATTATTATTATTATTATTATTATTATTATTATTATTATTATTATTATTATTATTATTATTATTATTATTATTATTATTATTATTATTATTATCATTATTATTATTATTATTAGGGTAGAGTTCCGGTGAGAACGGGGCTTATCGTGAGAACCGTGAGAATGTAAAACTGACTCTCAACCGTCCATCAAATAAGACTCACGGCTAAGATTAGACGCCACAATGCTTCTTAAAATTTCACGGAAAACAAAAAATAAGAGTGTACATGTCAAAGAATATCAAGCCTACGTAACAAAATCAAACCACACGAAACAAAATCAATCGATTTCACCATTAATCCTTCCTTAATTTGTAAATTTTTGTCTTTCGATATCAAATTTAGTGATCTAAAATCGTTTATTCATCATCAATTGCCGTGTTCGAAGCGCAAATTAGAGTGAATTTGTTCAAACGTTTGCATTCATCGGCTATTAAGTTATTTCAAGATCAAAACTTTGTAAGAAAAATCGGAATTGATTTGGTCATTCATCTGGAATTATTGTTTTCTACAGTCAATATTGAGGTATGTTCATTCAATATTATTTAATTCGTTTCTGAGTCGTTGTTGAATTGATTTTATGATGATGTTAAAGTTGAATTTGATTAAATTCATCTTAATTTCGGATTTGATTAAATTTAGTTAACTAGATGTAATGTACAGAACCACAAAAACATTAATTTTATAATGAAAAGTGTTAAATTAGGGTTTATAGTTTGTTTGTTTGGTTTTAGAAGGATGATAAATGCAAATGTACTTTGTGGTGAGAAAAAATGTACTAAAAATAATGAGAAAGGAAAAGTGTGCAATTTGAAGTAACTGAAAAGTAATTTTGCATGTAAAAATAATGTGCTGTGTTGTGTTGTACACGTTTCATAAGGAAATGTCCAATCAGTCTTAGTGAAATGTGCATTATATATAATAAGTATGTGCAAGTAATTATTACGTTTTGCAAGTGGTCTTGCAACTGTTCAATATGTCAAATGACGATTTGTAACTTGCTTAAGTGGTGAAAAGACACAACTATTCACGTTAATTTCAATATTAATTCTAAATGTACATTATATTAATTATAAAAAAACATGTTCCATCAAATAAATTGTCCACTATCTATAGTATATTCATAATTTGCATTTTCTGATAATTAGGTGCAACTAAAATATCATTAAGCACTGTTTGGAAAATGTACATTATATTATATTTAAACGTACATTAAATTATTTAAAAAAGTACATGGAACATTATTTGGAAAATAAATGTGCTTTCAGTTTAATTCAAATGTCCATTACGTATATTTATAGTGTGAATATACTGTTTTATGCGAGACATTTAACTAACATAGATAACTTCTCCCAATTTATTAATTACCATGATTATGTTTGTGGCAGTTGAAAAGACACAACTGTTCACCAAATTTAATCTCTTATACTGAATTAATCCACTATATAAACCAAGGAGTACACAATTACTTTTCCATCTTACCTTCATTTCTAAAACCTTTTCCAATAACCAAAACTTTTAATCTCTTCAGAAAAGTATTTAATTTTCTTTAAAAAAAAACAATGGACTACTCAAAATGCACGATAGTTGCCTACAAGAATGATGCTCACAAACAAAATTTCATGAACCATTATAGGGATTGGAAAGTAAGCCAGTTTTCTTCAAACTGGTTTGATGGAGATGATATTCCTGTGGAGATGGATGTACCATCTCCCAGTAGTCCTTTACATTATTTCCTTACTACTCAGCCTTTGCTTCGAATTTTGTTTGAGCGACTTGGGAGGGAGGAAAAGAAAAACATGGCAATGGTGTGCAAGGGCTGGTCGAAGTGGTTCCTTATAGGAATGAAGCCAGAGGTAAAGGAAAGGGATTATTATCGAGGGGTGGTTCGGGAACAAAAAATGGTATAATCATCACATCACAAAGGATCATCGGCTCCTTGAAAGATTCTGCCTTTGCACGACTCTATCTAGTCGTGCAGAAATAATTAGACATCATAAACAACAAGCACGACAATTTAGAAACCGAAGAGAAGAATATGAAATTGAGGAGCAGTCTGGTGATGATGGTTATTATGACTCGATCGTTAGATTGGTTTAGAAATATATTAAGTTAGTTTTCTAGTTTATTGTTATTTTTTATTATCTTGTTTTTTTTTTTTTTTTCAATATAAGCCTTAGTAGGCTTTATCATTTTGAAAGCCTTAAATGGCTTTTGTAAATATTTTACTAATATTAATGAAATAGTATTGTGTCTATTTGTTTGTTTATCATCATTAGAATTCAATACATTTTATATATGCTCTATCAAAATGGACAACAATATTTCCTATGAACATTAGCAATAAAATAAATGTTCCTTTAAAGGCATGATAATGGACATTCGAAGGAATACATTATATATGAACCTTTATTTGTACGAAATAACTTGCTTATGTGGTGAAAAGACGCAATTATTCACATTAATTTGAATATTACTTCTAAATGTACATTATATTAATTATAAAAATACATGTTCCATAAAATAAATTGTCAACTATATATATTCGTAATTTGCATTTTCTGATAATTAGGTACAACTAAAATATTATTAAGCACAGTTTGGAAAATGTACATTATATTATATTTAAAGGTACATTAAATTATTTAAAAAAGAACATGGAACATTATTTGGAAAAAAATGTGAATTCAGTTTAATTCAAATGTCCATTACGTATTTTCATAATGTGCATATACTGTTTTATGCAATAGATTAAACTAACATAGATAAATTCACCCAATTTATTAATTACCATGATTATGTTTGTGTCAGCTGAAAAGACACAACTGTTCACAGAATTTAATCTCTTATAATCAATTAATCCACTATATAAACCCAAGAGTACACAACTAGTTTTCCATCCTACCTTTTCCAATAACCAAAACTTTTAATCTCTTCAGAAAAGTACTTAATTTTCTTTAAAAAAAAAACAATGGACTACTCAAAATACCTGATAGTTCCCTACAAGAATGATGCTTACAAACAAAATTTCATGGCCCATTATAGGGAATGGAAAGTAAGCCAGTTTTCTTCAAACTGGTTTGATGGAGATGACATTCCTGTGGAGATGGATGTACCATATCCCAGTCGTCCTTTACATCATTTGCTTACTACTCAGGATTTGCTCCAGATTTTGTTTGAGCGACTTGGGAGGGAAGAAAAGAAAAACATGGTCATGGTGTGCAAGGGCTGGTCAAAGTGGTTCCTTATAGGGAACGACCCAGAGGTAAAGGAGAGGGATTATTACCGAGGCGTAGTTCACGGAAATGAAAATGGTGTGATAACTATCGTAAAGAATAATCGGATGCTTGACAGATTCTGCATCTGCACGACTATGTCTAATCGTGCAGAAATAATTAGACATCACAAAAGACAAGAACGACGATTTTTAAAGGAAAGAGAAGAAGAATATGAAATTGAGGAACAGTCTGGGGATGAGGGTTATTATGACTCCGACTGTTAGATTAGTTTAGAAATATGTTGTGTTATCTTCTGTTTATTATTATTAGGTATTATCTTGTGTTTTTTTTTTTTCAGTATAAGCCTTAGTAGGCTTTACCATTTTGAAAGCCTCAAATGGCTTTTGTAAATATTTTTCTAATATTAATGAAATAATATTATGACTATTTCTTTGTTTAATGTTATTAGCATTCAATACATTATATATATGTTATATCAAAATGGACAACAATATTTCCTATGAACATTATCATTAAAATAAATGTTCCTTTAAAGGCATGATAATGGACAATGAGCATATTAGAATTGGATTACTGCATATTAGAATTGGATTACTGCATTATTGATGCAATAATATTTAATATACTTACTTACTTAACTACCATTGAACCGGATTAATCGAGTTCAAGTGATGCAACTACGTCTTCTTCTACAAATAACAGCTTTAAAACACCAAGGACAATAATTGAAACATTAAATGCAATCCAGTACATTCCATTCTGTCCAGAGGAAAAGAAACCTAAAGTAGGACAAGTATTCGAAACGCTAGAATCAGCAGAGTTATTCTACAAAGAATATTGTACAATCTGTGGGTTTACGCCAAGACTTGCAACAACAAAAAGGATTAAAGGCAATGAGTTACCAAACAGTTTTGCATTAAGGAATGTTGTCTGCAATAGGCAAGGTGTAAAGGAAAGTAGGAAAAGGAAGAGGATCGATATCGATACCGATCTCAGCTGAGAATGATGCGAGAATCGATGTGACGACATAAGCCGTGTGTGAGGCCGATTACAAGAATTGACTGTCGTGCATTAGTGCAGTTTAAATACCAAGAAAATGGAACTTATATTGTTACCAGATTCGATGAAGCGCATAACCATCCACTTGCTTACTGAATCTACAATATTCTTGAAAGGAAACCGAAAAATGACAGAGGTACAGAAGCAATTTGTCACAAAGGTAAAGGTGCTAAAACTAGGTGGTGTGAAAGCCTATAGAGGTTGGAAGGAGCTGTGTGGAGGTTACAACAACATTGAGGCTATCGAGGTTGATTTCAAAAACTTTGTCGTGGGACATAAAAACCTACATTGGTAATTTTGATGCACAAATGTTTGTTGAAAATCTTATAGAGAGAAAAGACACATGCGAGTTCATTTTACTTTGATTTTATAGTAGATGAAAACAAGTGCCTGGCTGGAGTGTTTTGGGCTGATCCGATCTGCATAAAGAACTACATGCTGTTCGGTGAGGTTTTATCAAAGAGATGCTACATATAGAACAAACAAGTACGATATGGTGTTTGTGCCTTTCACAGAGTTGATCACCACAAAAGGTGCATAACGTTTGAGTGGGTTGTTAGGTGATGAAAGTATTGAGTGTTATACATGGTTGTTCAAGACATTTTTGGAAGCAATGGGCGGGTGCCAACCGAGAATTATAATTACGATCAGACAAATCAATGAAGTCGGTGGTCCCGAAAGTGTTTAAGGAGTCAACGCACTGACCGTGCATGTGGCATATAATGAAGAAACTAAGAGAGAAAGTCGGTTATCAACAAGTTTCAAGATGAGGATTTTAAGACCAGGCTCAATAGTTGTGTTTGGAACAACCAACTTGAGCCTGATGAATTCGAAGAACAATGGGGGAAGATAATGACCGATTATCAACTTGTAGAACACGAGTGGTTTTCAGATTTGTACGATCTCGAGAACAAGTGGATCCCCGCCTACTTTAAAGATGTTTCAATGTCTGGCTTGATGAGGGTTACTTCTAGGTCCGAGAGTGAAAACAGTTTTTTTTGACAGTTCCTCATACCTCATTTGACCCTTGTTGAGTTTTGGGTGTGCTATGAGAGTGCCTTGGAAGCACAAAGACACAAGCAGTCCAAATTGAACAGTGACAACAAACACCCCAAATCCCACGGAAAACAAAGTCAAACCTTGAAGTCCATGCTTCTGAAATGTACTCGCACAACATTTTCAAAGACTTCCAAACAGAATTGGTTGCAGCTTTGTCGATTGCCGTTTAAAGATGTGGAGAAGATTGATGACACAAAAATATATATTCTAACTGACTTGCAGATGCCAAATAAGTCATGGAACGTAGCATATTCACCGGATAACATGGAGATTACTTGTTCTGTTCTATGTTTCGAGAATGGGCTTGTTGTGCAGGTGCACGCCTTTGGATTCTACACAACCAAGATTTTCAGAAAATACCAGAACAAAGACATAACGCAAAGATGGACAAAAGCTGCAATGAGTAAGCCTGTCTTTGACAAAGATGGCAAATCGATAGATGTCTCTCAAAAGTTTTCGACGGGAAAAGTTTGAGTATTGAGCTGTGGCAAGAGGTTTATTCTTGTGTCAGCGTAGCTGAGTGTGATGATAACGACATGAAGCATTTGATTGAAAAACTGAGAGATATTAGATTGGATATGATTAGTAATGTAAGTGTACCAAAGAAAGAAGAAAGACAAGATGAAAGAAATAGAAAAGTACGTGGGCTGCAAAATACCTGAGAAGTTGGTGATTCATGTTCCTAAAAAATCTAAAAACAAGGGTAGGACCAAGGGCAAGAGAATTGAATCACAAATGTTAAAAGCCCTAAAGAAGAGAGGAAAAGAGAAGAGGTACTGCAAAACATGTGGCTGCCAAGGACACAACTCTAGGACTTGCAAAGAAACAAACCATCTGACAGGTATGTATAATTTGGTTTCTTGTTAAAGCATATTACATTAATGTTAAATAATTATTAAATTATACAAGCATAGCGCATAGTGTTTACCTTCCAAAATCTTCAATCTTATATGGAGGCACATAAGCTCTTTGTGCAATGAACATTATGGTTGTTCTAAAGGCACAAATGAGAATTTCAAAGAATGTATATTTGGTTAACATTAAATCTATTATCAATTTAGTTGTTCATTTTGGCCATTTTCTCCTTATAAAATCTGATATTTAATTTACATTTTGATGCATATTCACCAAATACTACCATGAAGATGACGACGATGAAGGAGATGAATCTGATGGTGTGGAGGACGACGATGAAGAAGATGAATCTGATAACGAAGTGGAAGGTGCAAATTTTTGATTCAAGGATAGACATCCATAATATACACTACGAGAACATTCTTAAAGGCTTGTATGCACAATTTGATTATACTTTTTAAAGTACATTACTCTTATAAGGAAAGTATATTACATTTTTATTAAAGCATCATTATTGTTGTTCTCAAGAACATTCTTAAATGCTTGTATGTACATTACTCTTATAGCCAAAGTACATTACTCTTATAGCCAAAGTATATTACATTTGTATTAAAGGTTCATTATTGTTGTTCTGCAAGGAACATTCTTAAAGGCTTGTATCTACATTACTCTTATAGCCAAAGTACATTACTCTTATAGCCAAAGTATATTACATTTGTATTAAAGGTTCATTATTGTTGTTCTGCAGGGACAACATCAACTTGATTGGAATTGTTTTCCCAACGTACAATAATTTTAAGACGTTTTGCACAATAAACATTATTGTTGTTCAAATAAGAACATAATAAACTTTATTGAAATTTGTTTCCAGAATATAACACTCTCTTGAATTAAAATTTTTTCAAACTTCTCAAAGGTTGTACGACTCATGACTTCCTCAATATATGTTACATTACTCACACACATGTCACAAACGAAAATAAAAAAGTTTTTACGGCTTCAATTCAAAGATCTTCCTCATCTTCATCATCATATTCTTCCCATGGCAAAGGTTTGAACGGAAATCCATTGCCTTCTTTAGTACAAAGATCAAAACATACATTGCCTTCTGTTGAAATCATATATGAAATGTATTTCTTCCGCAGAATCGTGAGGGGAGCATCCTAGCAAAATAAAGAAAACAAGGGATTAGAACATGTACAAATGTGTACTGAATTATGTATTAAAAATAATTATATTACTTCTGAAACTCACATCGCCTTTTTTAAGCCCACAGGTCCAATTTAGATTACCCTTAAATGTCTCCATATGTCTCATAACGTAAACACCACAATCAGTCTTGTTAGTGTTGTTTCTCCACTTCATCTTTGCAAGAATAGGTCATAGCTTTTTAATGCGATCAACTTTTACCTTTGAAACACCGATGTCTTTCAAGTATTCTGCTAGAACATTACGCTGGCGGAGAAGGGGTGCAGGAAAACATTAGGACACTAATAATTATGAGGTACAATATCACAAAAATTAGAAAATTAAGACAGACACAAAATTTTTGGGGAAGGTACACTCTATGTAAAGTCATTGTACATTCACAATAATGAATAAGAACAGTATGTAGTGCTGTTAAGCAAAAGAGAGCATAGAATCTTACAAAAAACAGTGGTCTATTGTGGAAAAATTCTTCTGGTTTTCCGTCACGATACACATTATCAATGATGATGAACTTATACTTGTTGCTGTCAATGACTAGTAAATTGTAATGCCTTTTATATATAATCGGGAAGAAGAATCAGATTTTAAAAGATTTAATTAGGCAACAAGCAAATTAAATATAACATGCAGAAAGAGTGTATATTGTCAATGCTAACCAAATCAATTCTATCTGGGTTAACCGAGAATTAGGTAAACTCTTCTTTCATTATATCCTTAATCACGATAAAATTTTCAACAGTGTCCAGTTCTCCATGAAGCATCATCTCAGATGCAAGACAAGTAATGTTTTTGATGTTAATCAAGGGAAAAAACATTACAAAATTTACTTGTTGAAATAAGTTTATATAAATATTTGACTTACGTATTACAAATTTGTGGTGAAAAAAATCGATAAGGCTCGGAAGAGTTTCTTCTAGATTCCTTGGCATTCAAAAGTTTTGCCCAACAATCGATCACATCACTCGTTAAATATTTAGATTGTCGTAGCGTTGCCATTTCAATATGCCGAAGAGAAATTTCACCCACATGCACAAGAAGTTCCCAGTTCAGACTACCAGTGTTAACTCAAAACAGGATACAAAACATTTTAAATTTAAATATTGTACATTAGTAGAGATATATATATATATATATATATATATATATATATATATATATATATATATATATATATATATATATATATACCTGGCTAAATCGATATGTTTTCCTCTACTATACGACACATAATCAGCAATGCAATTCTGAAACTCAGTAAGAGGAGTAATAATGCATGTATCTGTGCTTAGTAAATTACGATTTGCAAGGATGCTCAGAGACTCTGGTTGACTTCTTTCATGTTCATGAACATTTTCATTGTTGATGACTTCGCCCTTGGTAGTGTCACCACTATCAACCAGATTATGCTCATTTATACTCTTGTCGTTTGTATTACTCACATCTGTCATGTTCTCATTCTTCTCAGAAGCATCATAGCTATCTGGTATAATATTCCCTTCTTTACAACCTACCTCCATTCTTCTCTTCTTAACCATAACAGTCTCATTGTTGTCAGGGACACCAATATCATCGGTACTCTTCTCTTTCTTTCCAACTACCTCATCTTCTATCTTCTCATCCCCAACAGTCTCATCACCCTCGTAGAATTCTTCATCAGACGAATCCAGTTTCTTTGGGAAGGGCTTCTCTTGATACTGCTTCACCTTTGTTAAAACGTCATCACAAACAATGTTACACTTGGATGAAACCAAAGTGCAAAGATATTTGATTCTCAATATTCGAAGTCCATCCATCTACAAAAGTTAAAATATCTTTAAGATAGGTAACTTGTAAACAAGAATGTGCTTTTAATACTTTAAGCAAGATCATTTAATTAAACCAAAAGTACATTTACAATTATTGGATATAAATTGTTTAGAAACTTACGTTGTTTTTTGTCAACCCACAAGTCCAATACTGACCCCCCTTGTACGTTTCCATGTGTTTCATTGTGTAAATACCACAGTCAACAACATTTTGATGGTTTCTCTAAGGCATTTTCAATGCAGCAGGCTCCATTGCTCTTACTCTTTCCTTCAAATCACCAATGTCATTGAAATATTCTGCCAAAGCATTACGCTGCATGGAAAAATTCAGACCAAACTATATAGAGAGACCGTGCAAAAAATATGACATTGTAAAAGAAAAAATAACCAATGAAAGGCAACTGAACAATTACCATATTCCAAGGTTTGTTTCCATAACGAGTTTTTGGGGTTTCATCATGCTGTTGATTATCAAGAATGACAAACTTGTTCTTCTCCATATTGAATACGAACAGGTAAAAATGCTTGTCGGATATTATTGGGAAAAAAAACTGTTTTATATAAGAAATGATTAGAAGATACAACAGACATAAAATTAGCAATGAGAAAACACTTTGTATTGACTATATATATTGTTTGAGCTAACCATATCAACTTTTGTCACATCAATAATCCCAAAGATGATTTAACTCATTTCTAAAATGCCTCTTGAATACTTCCAGTTCTCTTTCAAATTTGAATTCTTCCTTTGCCCTTGAAATTCTTGTCACACACAAACATAATATTGTTCTATTAATATACACTTGTATAACATAAAATTATTGTAATATAGAATGAAATAAAATTTTACATACAAATACGAGGGTTGAAGCAAAGAATCGACGTGGTCTTAAGATTTTCTTTCAAGTTCATTGAAATTCAAGTAAGTGACCAACAATCAACCACAAATCTCTGCTATATACCGAGGTGGTTTTAGAGATGCAAAAAGATATCGGGTACCCACGACATTCTTAAACTCAAAGAGCTTCTCACCGGTTCGGACGTTACACAAAACAAGTCAGTTAATTACACATATGTACATTATCTTTATTAATAATGCACATAATACCCAAACGAAATGTACAGAATGATTAAATAAAAGGAACATAATGAGTAGAATAAAATATACCTAGCAAGAACAGTGCCTTTTCCCTTGGTGTAGTAGACATAGTCTGCAATACAGTGCTGAAACTTAGATGGCTCTGTACATGGGTCAGTGTCTCCTCTTAGTAAATCAAGTTCAGTACTAATATCTAAGCTTGGATTGGGAGTGGTTGCCTTGGGTTCTTCACTATAATCTTCAGATAACATGCTACATACAAGGGTATTTATAAGATTATCCGTATTGGTTTCTTCCTCATTTTCCGCGTCACTATCAACATAAAGATGCTTCGAATCATTTCGTACATTTTTGTCATCATCTTTCTTGTTGTCAACATTCCCATTTTCACACTCCCCTTCTGACACCTCTTTCTTGTTGTCACACTCCCCTTTTGACACCTCTTTCTTGTTGTCTTCATTCCCATTTTCAACCTCAACTGATTCAACTTTGTTTTCTTCTGACTCTCCTTTTGACACCCCTTCCTTGTTATCTTCATTCCCATTGTTAACTAATTCACCTTCTTTTCTCAATGCACAAGGCTTCTGGAATAGTTGAAATGTATCAAATTAAAGAACAATACACTTAAGCACCAAGTTAACATAATATAAGAAAAAATATGATCAACATATTTACCTTTTTGTATGTATAAAAAATCAGCCTCTTCAATGACATGCTTTCAACCTGAATACTATTTTTTAAAGTTATGTTTACATTATTCAAAGCTTCAACAACCAAAGGATGATTACTAACATCAATCTCAAGCAGAACAAGATCTGGAATATCAAAGAACATTAATACCAACAGAACTTTCACTATCACGGAGTCATGCTCATTTGACAAATTGAGTAAACTAAATGCATGATCACAGAGCTTACGAGCAGTCCTGTTCTCCTTAATTATTGATGCTCCTTTTTCTAACTTAGCCTTAACAGATGATATGTTCTGAGCTAAACTAGTTATACATTTAGCAAGATCAAGAATATACTCCTCCGTGTAGTCCTTTGTTTGATAGACAGATTCGACACCTGTATTGTCAACTAACTCCTCCATTGGTGCTTCCAACTTACCATTTCCAAACATACCGCTTTTCATCTCATCCTTCTCTCTCGATGTTAACAAACTACTAGTCCAACCTACCAACGTATAATAATCTCTTTCAACTTTTCGTTCCACATGAACAACGCGATCAACATAGATAAGCTGCAAAAAAAAAAAAAAAAAAAAAATAATTACAAGAGAATGAAAACGTACCTTCCAATGTTAAATTAATTTATGAACTTCAAATATATTTTTTGGGACTTTTTACCTCCAAAAACAACAGTGGCCCGCCGAAGTGAGTCTCCTTTTCCACCAACTCAATCTTGCTTTCTTGCAAACTTTTTAACAAAAAGGAACACCAATTGTAATCTTTGATTTCATCAACATTCATCAACGATTTTAAAACATGATGATTAACCAAAGGCTTTTGCGTGTTTCTCATTAGCAAAGAAACAACAAACACAACAAAGTTAACCTTGAATTCATCACCACCATGATCATGATTTATCAACCAATTCTCAAGCGTTTTGAGTGGAACTTGTCCATCTTTTATACCAAATTGTTGCTTCCATTTGCCATAAAACTCTTGAAACTCTTCGATTCAAGATGAGTTTTGGATAATTCAACTGTTTTAGGGCCTATTGGAAATCCAAATGTTGATCTTACATCAGAAACCTTCAAGTACAACTTCTCACCATCAAGAAGATCGATACAGTTTTGGTATGGGTTATACTGCTTAATTAACCAGTACCCAAGCTTTAAAGGAATGGAACGAACTCTTAACCAAAACAGCCCACTAAATCCAATCTCTTCTAGCGCGCACCACTTTTCGTATGACAAACGTTCAACTACCTCAACTACTCCTGTAGGAGACATTCTCGTATATGCACTTTTAAACGAAGAGAAATCAAACTTCTGCTTACACTTGGAACCCAATACCATCTTATTACTTACTTTACCCTTTTGAGGACTTTCTTTCTTTACAGTAACAATTTGTTTATTAACAGAAACAATTTGTTTCTTAACTGCAAGATCATCGTCACTTTCTTCATTTATCTTCTTTGCGAAAGATTTTATAGACTTAGATTTACTATTAATAGTAGCAGATTTACGCTTTCTTGTAAATGGAGAACACTCATTTTTACCATCAGTGGAACTTTCAGTTGGTGAAAAAATAAAAGTAACTTTTCTCCGCTTTTCGATTTTTTATCTTCCCGCTCCATAGTCTCGTAATAATAAAATGAAATTACGAAACAAGTACGATAATCAAAGAATTATCTAATTTTAGGAAATGTACATTAATCGCAAATATAATGTTCTTTTAGATGATTCAGAACAACTTCTATATTAATAACAAACGGCACATTAATTTAAGCTGAATGTCCATTATATTATTACTTTCAATTAAAAACCCAAAAATTCACAATTAGAGATAATCATCAGTTACCTAATTTTACGAAATGTACATTAATAACAAATATAATGTTCTTTACATATTTCAGAACAGTTCCTATATTAAAAACAGACGGCATATTATTTTAAACTGAATGTATTATATTATTACATTCAATTGAAAATATAAAATTGACATGTAGAAATAATCACCAGTTACCTAATTTTAGGAAATGTACATTAGTCACAAAGATAATGTACTTTTAGATGATTCATAAAGATTTCTCTATTAAAAACAATACGCACATTAATTTAAAGCTGTATGAACAATATATATTATTTCCTTCAATTAAAAATTCAAAATTAACAGAAACTAGAAAGTAAATGTTAAAAGAATACTTCAGAGATATAAAATTGGGGAAGAACAATGCGAATGTGTTTCTAAAGGTAGAAAAAATAATTCATGCACATTAATCCGAATTAATTTTTAACAGTAAAGCAGTATAAATATCAGAAATCAAAACATCAAAATTATACTGCTATTGAACAATTAAGTGATCCAAATTAAACATTATATTAAGTTATGATAGAGAAGAAACGAAATTGAAAAGAAAATACCTTAGTATAACGGAGGAAATTGGGCGTAACTTCAAAATTATACTGCTGTTGAACAATTCTCCTATGACAACGTCTATACTGGTAATGTAAAACGACTGAGCTAAAAACTGGTTACTACTTTTTTTTTTACTCCGTTTCTTTTTTCTTGTAGGTAGTTAGTTACTATTGTAATGTAACTGTTAAAAAATAAAGAAAATGATAAATACATTTAATACCCTAAAATAGTTAGTTAGTTACCTTGAAGCTTGGCCACTGCAGTCCCCGAAAGGGGTGGCTTACATGCTCCATGTGTTGGTGCGAGAATGCATGGACCCGGGGGGATTCAACCCCCTCGTCAACATATTTTTTTTTTTTTAAAAAAAAAACGACACCCGACGGACCAAGTAAACCTTTTTTTTTTTTTTTTTTTTTTTTTTTAGTATAACAGGGGCGGGGGGAACGGGACGAGAAAGAGTTTAGAGTTGGATTAAGCGGATCCTTGCTTCTCATTTGAAGGGGGTAAGACAAAAAGACACCCTAGAGGGACCGAGTGAACCCTTTTTGGGGGGGCCGGGTATCCTAAAACGGGACGGGAAAGGGTTTAGGGTTTGATTAGGCGGACCGCTACCGCGGATCCCCCTAATCAAACCCTAAACCCTTTCCCTTGGTTGTCATTCGAAGGCGGCAAGACAAAAAGACACCCTAGAGGGGACGAGTGAACCCTTTTTTGGGGGGCCGGGTATCCTAAAACGGGACGGGAAAGGGTTTAGGGTATGATTAGGCGGACCGCTACCGTGGATCCCCCTAATCAAACCCTAAACCCTTTCCCTTGGTTTTCATTCGAAGGCGGCAAGACAAAAAGACACCCTGGAGGGGACGAGTGAACCCTTTTTTGGGGGGCCGGGTATCCTAAAACGGGACGGGAAAGGGTTTAGGGTTTGATTAGGCGGACCGCTACCGCGGATCCCCCTAATCAAACCCTAAACCCTTTCCCTTGCTTCTCATTCGAAGGCGGCAAGACAAAAAGACACCCTAGAGGGGACGAGTGAACCCTTTTTTGAGGGGCCGGGTATCCTAAAATGGGACGGGAAAGGGTTTAGGGTTTGATTAGGCGGACCGCTACCACGGATCCCACTAATCAAACCCTAAACCTTTTCCCTTGGTTATCATTCGAAGGCGGCAAGACAAAAAGACACCCTAGAGGGGACGAGTGAACCCTTTTTGGGGGGCCGGTATCCTAAAACGGGACGGGAAAGGGTTTAGGGTTTGATTAGGCGGACCGCTACCGCGGATCCCCCTAATCAAACCCTAAACCCTTTCCCTTGCTTCTCATTCGAAGGCGGCAAGACAAAAAGACACCCTAGAGGGGCCGAGTGAACCCTTTTTGGGGGGTCGGGTATCCTAAAACGGGACGGGAAAGGGTTTAGGGTTTGATTAGGCGGATCGCTACCGCGGATCCCCCTAATCAAACCCTAAACCCTTTCCCTTGCTTCTCATTCGAAGGAGGCAAGACAAAAAGACACCCTAGAGGGGACGAGTGAACCCTTTTTTGGGGGGGGGGGGTATCCTAAAACAGGACGGGAAAGGGTTTAGGGTTTGATTAGGCGGACCGCTACCGCGGATCCCCCTAATCAAACCCTAAACCCTTTCCCTTGGTTTTCATTCGAAGGCGGCAAGACAAAAAGACACCCTAGAGGGGACGAGTGAACCCTTTTTTGGGGGGCCGGGTATCCTAAAACGGGACGGGAAAGGGTTTAGGGTTTGATTAGGCGGATCGCTACCGCGGATCCCCCTAATCAAACCCTAAACCTTTCCCTTGCTTCTCATTCGAAGGCGGCAAGACAAAAAGACACCCTAGAGGGGACGAGTGAACCCTTTTTTGGGGGGCTGTGTATCCTAAAACGGGACGGGAAAGGGTTTAGGGTTTGATTAGGCGGACCGCTACCGCGGATCCCCCTAATCAAACCCTAAACCCTTTCCCTTGCTTATCATTCGAAGGCGGCAAGACAAAAAGACACCCTAGAGGGGACGAGTGAACCCTTTTTTGAGGGGCCGGGTATCCTAAAACGGGACGGGAAAGGGTTTAGGGTTTAATTAGGCGGACCGCTACCGCGGATCCCACTAATCAAACCCTAAACCTTTTCCCTTGGTTTTCATTCGAAGGCGGCAAGACAAAAAGACACCCTAGAGGGGACGAGTGAACCCTTTTTTGAGGGGCCGGGTATCCTAAAACGGGACGGGAAAGGGTTTAGGGTTTGATTAGGCGGACCGCTACCGCGGATCCCCCTAATCAAACCCTAAACCCTTTCCCTTGCTTCTCATTCGAAGGCGGCAAGACAAAAAGACACCCTAGAGGGGACGAGTGAACCCTTTTTTGGGGGGCCGGGTATACTAAAACGGGATGGGAAAGGGTTTAGGGTTTGATTAGGCGGACCGCTACCGCGGATCCCCCTAATCAAACCCTAAACCCTTTCCCTTGCTTCTCATTCGAAGGCGGCAAGAAAAAAAGACACCCTATAGGGGACGAGTGAACCCTTTTTTGGGGGGGTCGGGTATCCTAAAACGGGACGGGAAAGGGTTTAGGTTTTGATTAGGCGGACCGCTACCGCGGATCCCCCTAATCAAACCCTAAACCCTTTCCCTTGCTTCTCATTCGAAGGTGGCAAGACAAAAAGACACCCTAGAGGGGACGAGTGAACCCTTTTTTGGGGGGGGGCGGGTATCCTAAAACGGGACGGGAAAGGGTTTAGGGTTTGATTAGGCGGACCGCTACCGCGGATCCCCCTAATCAAACCCTAAACCCTTTCCCTTGCTTATCATTCGAAGGCGGCAAGACAAAAAGACACCCTAGAGGGGACGAGTGAACCCTTTTGGGGGACGGGATTAAAATTAGGGTGCTGAGTATCTTAAAACGGGACAGTGAAGGATTTATGGTTGCATTAGGCAGACAGCGGTCTGCCTAGTTCAACCTCAAACCCATTCCCTTATTTTAAGAGGATAATCTTTGAAAGAAATGCGGGGTTAAAGCTTTGGTACATCGTTACATAGTAATATGGACATTTGTAAAATGTTGAAAGTACATTATAGTTGATCAGTCTTGTAACTGGCTTTACATTAGAAAGGGTCAATTCTAAACAGTTAAAGCTTAGGTAGATGATAATAATTTAGATTCAAATAAACATTCATAATAAACTGCTAATATGTTCTGACAATAATACTTAATGAAAACGCATATGTTTCTAAACTTAACCGCATATTATAATTATACATAAATTAACATCAAAGTTCTTAACCGTTTCTTATTTTTCTTTCGAAAAGATGGATGAACACTGCTCTCACCCTCCAGCAAGTCCTCCTTTAGATGTCTCTTATAACCGTCTATTAATTCCATAGCCTTCACGACTGCTGGCCAAGGTATAGTATTTTCACCATCATGAAGAGCATATGATTCTCGTACAGCTGTGACACCGGTGAGAAATCGACGGTCCATGTCACCTCTGGTACTTGTTTTTGTCTATTAGCTTCAAGTTGTCGGGCTATGCTGTCTCTTTCAGCCGTGATAAACTTCATCTGCGCTTCAACGAATGTCCACCTCTGTTGTAGTGACTTTGCATTCATTTCAGCTATGTCCAGTTTCTCGTACGGCGCTTCGATATTCTTCTAATACTTCGTTTTTACCAAGCACCTCAATAAGATGTTGATCCAGTGAATCTCTTTCACGTTTCGTTTCAGCGAGATCATACTCAACGTTAGCGAGTTTTTGCTCGATATCCGACATTATTTCCACATTGGTAACCGAACTCATATTCTGGTTCAGGCAAAAAATAAACGTATTTTAAAAAGAGTGACAATAAACTTAAGGCAGTATGGGAAGTACCAACTTCAACCATATTTAAGGCCATACTGTAGGGTAAAACAAATTAACGTGGGCTTTCACATTGTATAATCATGCAAAGAGCAAACAATGTTATTGTGAAAAAAACAGATTACAAAGAAAAGGTAAAATAATCTTCTCCTGCAAATATTAAGCACATTGCCAGGTTGAAATATCTACTATACTTAATTTTGGCAAAACGTTCGAGCCACAAATGCAGTTTGATTTTCGACAAAACAACTTTTAATTCGTCTGGGGACTATAGTATATATTTCTTTTCACAAGATTAAAAAACATACTGATTAATCAAATAATACTTATAAATGAAATAATCTGAATGTTATATAGGCTACTATATTACATAAACCAGATCACCTTTTCAAGGGAGTGAAGACGTTTTCTATATGATTATTCCATAGATTTTTTAATTAGCACACTTGTTTAGACAAGTATTTATAGTGAGTTTTATATTTAAACTGATTTTGAAAAAGTCTTGAATGGCTTTTGTAAGTATTTCTAATATTAATTAAATAGTATTGTGTCGTTTACTGTCATTAACATTCAATACATTTTTTATATATGCTATATCAAAGTGCACAACAATATTTCCTATGAACATTATCAATAAAATAAATGTTCTTTTAAAGGCATGACCATGGACATTGGCAGGAATACATTAGATAGAAACATTTATTTGTATGAAATAAATTACCAGAGCATATTACAATTCCATTACTGCATTATTCTTGCAATAATATTCGATATACTTATTTACATGAAGATATGCATTTCTTTTGCAGGAAAAAAATAATAAGAACAAAAAAAAAAAAAAACAGAAATTAGAGTACCTTTTAAGGCAAAAAGACGGTTTGTATGATTATTCCTTAGATTTTTAATTACCACACTAGTTTAGGTAAGTATTTATAGTGAGTTTTATATATAAACTGCTTTGGATAAGAATAGGAGAAGTTACAATTTATGAGTGTAGTATTATTTGTCTTTTCACATGCATTAGTTTACAACTTCCATTTGACACATGTCTCATTTAAGCAAATAATCATGAATAGTGGTGTCTTTTCACCTGAATTATTTTACAACTTGCATCTGAGAGTGTAATTATTAGATGCATTAATTTATATTATTTAATTTAATGGTACATTGTTAATGCACGTAATGGACATTGTAAATACAAAGATGGGGACAATTCTTTTCATGATGTATCGAAAATTCAAAAATTACAAAAGGTACTACATCAATATAATGAAATATCATTAACAAATAAGAGAATGTACTTATATTCTTATATTCTGAATGGACATTGAAAATCAACATTAGGTACAAGGGGTATGAGGTAAATATAAAACTTATACTCAAATGTACCTCAGCTGTTTATATATAATATTACTCGGTTTGATTTAATAGAATAAAAGCAAGTTCGACCGCTGGTCGGGAAATTGACGTTGGGATAGAGTCAAAATCTTCTTCTTCACACCTCTACAACAACAAGATTTTCTAACTCGGGTGCCAAATGATATTGAAACAGGTGCAATGTCCTCCTTGTTAAGAGATTGTCTGTCAAGTAACAAAGACACCTTCGGAAAACCACTACATTATCCCTGGTAGTCGTTCTAACCCCAAATGAAATGCTTGTCTGTAATCTGCTTTCATATTCCTCTCTTAAACGGGCTTCCTCATTGTGTAAGATAAACATCTTAGCCCAACACTTGCATACTTTGCTTCCATGTTATGTTTGTCGACTTGATTAACTTTTTGAAAGATTTGTAGCATATAAGTTTCATCTTGTAGTACTTGTGTTTTTGCATAGTTATCCTCCACCCCTGCAATTATGGCGTCCTTCCCATTGAATAGCCATCCTAGCATTGTCTTCTTTGCATCAAGATGATGTGCAATGAATTGTTTTCTGTCTTCCTCTTCAGAATTTGTTACCAATCCCAAGCAAAATAATGACATGATTTGCTCGTAGACATTTAAAATGGTTATGCCAAAATGTTCATTGGACGATAGCATTTAGAACATCATACCGTAAACTTTAAAAACACTATTAATTAAACGATGAACACTCGTGAGCAATATTCGAAATTGAGTAAATTGTACAATTAGTATTTTAATTTACCTATTACTCGTATTTCATATGTTGTACACAATTTTCGTACTTGCCCCAATTATCCCAACACACGTAAAATCTCACACAATTGTAATCAATAAATAACATCCCATTAAACTTGACATGAACATCCAATTAAATTGAAAACGATGAAAATGTAACCAACAAATGAGGCGTGATTTTCAGGTGATTTTGTCAATGATTTAAATCAACCAAGTATAATTACCTAAGAAATACACCAATAGAATGGACGAAATTCAGGACAATTTAGTAAATGAACGTGATTACCTGGCAATGAAGAAGTATTGAAAACGAAGGTGGAGTATAACCAAAATTTATGGAGAAGTTACCTAATACTCCATAGTTGAAAGAACTATTTTCTTTGGAAAGATTGTTTGAAAGAAGTATTCCTTTTATCTATTTTAGATTTACACCTAATTGTGTGTTTTATAATTGAACATAAATTGGCTATACTTCCATAATAGGGTATTATTAGGACCACCCTAGATTTACGTGTGTTGGGGTTATTTGGGCAAGTAGGAAAATTGTGTGCAACATATGATATACTTTTTTGTTAAATTAAAATACTACGTACTAATTGTACATATTTACTCAATTTCGAATATTGCTATTAGTGTATATGGAGTATATTTTTTTGTTTTCCTTAAAATGAACATTCTTGTATTAAAATGACCACGCACGATATAAATTAATTGTATCAATTGTGAGATCCTAAAGCAAGAAAGTTACACAGGATGTAAAATTGTTTTCCTTAAAATGAACATTCTCGTATTAAAGCAAGAAGATCATTGATTTTGGTGAACATTTGTTTTCTTTAAAATGGACAACTGATCATTATAGAATGTACATTATAACACGTACCTTGGGTGAATGCACATCCAAAGACAACTTCGATGTACATACGCCAAAGATCAAAAGTACAAAAGCAAACTAATAAATCATATTCAGGAACTATTTGTGAATGTCGTTACATGCTAATGCATGTCTAATAATGGTGTTACGATGTTTGTTGTGCTCAAATGTTAGTAGCGTGCATAGGTACTTGAATCTCAGCATTGTCAACGATCTCATCTGCAAAAAAAAAAAAAACATGAAATTAGAATTTAATAACCAACAAAATAACATTGATTTGTTCTAAATAAGTTACAATTAAAATGTAAAACTCACATCAATTTTGGACAGTCCACAGTCCCAAGTGGCTATTCCCATAAATGTTTCCATGTGCCTCATGGTGTAAATACCACAGTCAAAAATATTTCTGTTATTTCTCCATGGAAGCATTGCTATTGTAGGATCCATGCCCATTACTATATTACTTTTCTCCATAGTTGATTGATTTTCACCCAAAAACCGTGCAAAAGCATCACCCTGTAACACAATAATAAAAATTAGACGAGATGAACCATAATATACATGAATTTACCAATGCAAGTGAACGATAATAATTCATAGTTGAGGAGAATGTAAATTTACCAGTTCAAGTACACTATCACCATACTCTTCTAAGACACTCCCCCTTCTAATGCGGTTGTCAAGAATAATGAGACATTTCCTTGGCAGGTCGAAAACGTACAACACAAAATGATTCTCAAGTGCAATAGGGAAGAAGAACTAGCATCAGGGAAAGAAACAATTGTAAGTTCACTGACAAATAAAGGTTAATTTCATGTTAAGTAATAGCACATTTTGAAAACTTTGACAAGACATTCACCGACTTCTATTTAAATAGACTACTACAAAGAATAATTTGATTTAATTTCAATTACTAAATGAAGTGAGGGACTCACTAGTTCAATGGATGGAAGATCAATCCACTCAAACTCATTTAATTCTACTTCGATGCGGCGCTTGAAAGGTTTGTAACGATGATCATTAATAGAAGCACCTGTGTTCTTCATTAATAACAACTGCACAATGAAGATAAAATTTTAGTAATGTGAAAATGTTGGAAATAGTAAACTGAAACACATGAAAACAATAACCAAACTTACATATGTAAGTGTACTAAAAAAGAATCGTGTGGGATTGGTTGGATTCCCATCCTTTTCTTTGTAGTTTAGATATGCCGACCAAGAATCTATGACAAAGCTTGAGATATAGTGATACGGTTTTAATGACAACAGTTGATCCCAACCAAGGACATTATTTTTGAACTCAAATAACGTATTATCGCACAAAAAACAATAATAGAATTATGATTAGCGGAGATATGTAAAGATGAACTATGTAAATGAATATAAAATATTAAATCTTCTGTATGTAATTACCAACTGTTATCCACAGAGCCGTGGCCGAAACACATAATTTGAAATCCGATATTGCATTGATGTCAAAGGTATGAAGGGATTCGTGTCGTCAATAGCATCAAGGAGAGGTTCACAGGAAGGACTCTTACTAAAATGATATTGATTCCCCTGTTTTTGGATATAAAGATGGACGATCACAGACAATTTCTTTTTTTTTTTACCCCGCTCTGGTGCTGCATAAACAGAAGAGTCCTCATCTTCTGGGAACACACCTAAACCGAATGACACAAAGAGCGTTTGTAGGCGCATCCTTATTCCTTTCAGCAATTAATTTTCTCACTTTACGAAGAGCCGCTATGTGTTTGCTAGCGAGAAGTGGGTTGTTTGTTGAAAACCCGGTCTGTTTGATATGACGTTTGAATTGGTGTTTCATTAAATGAGCAAGAATTTCTATCGGTGGCACTTCGCACATGCCTTATTCCTAAGGTAGCCCTAACAATGTCATGTTTGTCCCTCACATTCTGTTTAATGCGTGGCCAGTTACAAGATGGATCAACAATCCCATCTTCAATGGGGCTGTCAGGAACATCAATCAACAAAGGATAAGAGGAGTTTTTTAAGATGCTACACGAAGTGCGGCGAACTCTAGGACGATTAACAATCTCGTCTATTGTAGGGTCAGTTTCAACATCAATTATCGCAACAGAAGAATTTTTTTTTGTCAACTGTTTGTAAAGTATGACAAATGCTAGGATGATGTACTACTCCTATTGTAGGACTGTCAGAAACTTCAATTATCTCAGCAGAAGAAGAGTCTGTGGTGAATCTTGATGGTGGTTGACAAACAAGAGGTGAATCAGACTGATTTGCACAACCATAGTGACATCTGTGTTCTTGATTTTAAATGTTATTTTTTTTAAAAAATAAAAAGAAAAAAAAACATATAAGACAGAAACATAAAGCCTTTAAAAATACAGATATCCAGAAAGAACATGCTAAACATTAAGAAAGTACATGAAGAAAATACATTCTAAATATTAAGCCATAGCAAAGAACATCAAAATTATTAGGAAATAATGTGTACAAATTCCGACATATTAATATGAAGCACATGTATCCAGAAAGTAAATGCTAAACATTAGTAACAAACTACATCAAAATCATTAGCAAACAATTCGTATAAATTCCGACATATTGATATGAAGGACACGTATCCAGAAAGTAAATGCTAAACATTAAAAAAGTACATGAAGAAAATACATCCTAAACATTTAAAAATATTAAGCCATAGGAAAGTACATCAAAATCATTAGGAAACAATGCGTATAAATTTAGACATATTGATGCACCTGAGAAATAATAGTAGGACTGATTTATAATGAACATCTTCGAACATTAACAGCTAAGGAAACTATGTTAAATTCAAAGCGTATGAAAAGTAAACACATTTGTTTTTAGCAAATAATTAAAGGCAAAGAGTATAACCTTCATTCCGATAGAGAGCGATAAGAGTAAATGAACGATCTGAGAATGAGAAAACGTGCGTCTTGTACAATTTAATTGACAAGTTTATCAAAAAGTAATAAGATATTAAAGAGAAGAAGTTTAAAGTGGCGGTTTTTTTAAAAAAATTGGGTCATACTATAATTCCACAAGTCCATTTTTTATTTTATTTTTCTTTTTTTGTTTATTCCAACTACTAGAACCATTTGAAACTCTACTTTTATATACCCATTTTATAATTTAAAACTTCAGATTAGGTCAAATTAGGATATATGGCCATTTAACACAATGGTAATGTTATAATTTGTCAATGTATTTTCTAAAAGTTCTAAATGTACTTTTTTGACATTCATAATGGGACGGGAAAGCGTTTAGGGTTGCATTAGGCAGACCGCTACCGCGAATCCACCTAATCCAACTCTAAACCCTTTCCCTTATGTGTGGTTTGTATAGCCGCAAGACCAAAAGACACCCAACAAGGGGCGAGTGAATCCATTTTTTGGGAAGGGATTAAAAATAGATCTTTGACAGTTTATTAAACAGGTTTTCCTGTTTACACTGTATATATTATGTAATTTATCTAAACAGTTTAATTAAAATGTCCATTATCTATATTCATAATGTGCATGTTTTGATAATTAGGTGCAACTAAAATATCATTAAGCACTGTTTGGAAAATGTACATTATATTATATTTAAAGGTACATTAAATTATTTTAAAAAGAACATGAAATATTAATTAAATTGTAATGCATGTGATCGTTTAATAAGATAGAAAACTTCAAAAGTTCATTCATATACTTAGATTATGATGTCGCTATAGATAGATCTTTGACGTGATTTTAGACCTATTTCCCTGTTTTCAATGTATAATAAAAATAAATGTGCTTTCAATTTAATTCAAATGTCCATTATGTATGTTTATAATGTGCATGTACTGTTTTACAAAAGAGATTTAAAAGCAGACCTGAAATGTACATTATATTATTTTGCTAATTCAGTACATCATAAGTCGCTATTCAAGGAGATAATAATGTTCAAGTAAATAGCACGCCAAAAATAGACAAAAAAGTACTTTAATTAAGTGCAACAAAACATTGGTTCACAAATTTAACATTTTGCTTATGCAATTACAAATCATTACACATACTAACGTACACTAGAATTTAAAACATCATACTACATGAACAGGGATCTCATCAGACAAATTCTAACATACTGCGTAGATAATATCTGAACATTAAATGTAATCACTAGCTTTAGAGAAATGACCCTTCTTCGCATGATCAGCAACAGTTTCATGGCAATCGTTGTGCTCGAACATAGGTAATGTGCATAGATATTTGTATCGTAACACTTTAAGCACGCTCCGCTGCAAAACAGAAGCCAGCAATTAACAAGATAGGCAAAACACAATGAACATGAATTTCTTTAAAATAAGAACCAACACTCACATCATTTTTCATCAAGCCACATTTCCAAGAGATTAATCTCATAAATGTTTCCATGTGTCTCATTGTGTATATACCACAGTCATCAACATTGTAGTTATTTCTCCAACTAAGCTTTGCAACAATGGGATCCATAGCCAACACAATGTTGCTAGAGTCGGAAGTTTTTGGGTTCTCACCCAAAAACCTTCCAAAAGCATCAATCTATGACAAAAGATTGTAAACCAGTGTTAAGCGTGACTAATAGTCAAAAGTCAATAGAACAACAAAAATGTGTCAAATTCAAACATACTGTTAACAGTGGAGATACACCATATTTCTTGATGGCATCTTCATCTGAGAGTGAGTTGTCAAGAATGACGAAACGCTTCCTCACCAGGTCAACCACGTATAAGGAAAAGCGTTTCTCGTGTACAATTGGGAAAAAAAAACTGAAATTACAAAACAAATGACGTACAACCATAAGTACAGTCAAACTCTTCAAAGGGTACATTTTAACTAATCATGAAGCACATGTAAAAAATGAGAACTGTACATTGCAATATAAAGTGACCTTATTTAATACAAACGCAAAGAAAATTCCCTTTGACTCAAGCAGTTGAAATAAAACAAAAGCAGAATGCAGACATGGAATGATAGTATGACTCATGGTCTATGTTCCCAACGTGTGCATATAGTTACAACTGCTCATGCATATAAGATATTCCCCACATTGAGAAATTACAACATTAACATTGTAAATATTTAAAAAGTACATTTAGGACGTTTAGAAAGTACATTGAGAAATTATAGCATTAACATTGTGTTAAATGGCCATTTATCCTACTTTGGCCTAATCTGAATATTTTTAATATAAAATGGGTATATACAAGTTGAGGTTCAAATGAGTTTAGTAGTTGGAATTAATCAAAAAAAGAAAGAACTTACGCGATAATAGTATGTCTCAATTTTTAAAAAATGCAATACAACAATGGCAAAGAAAATTGCAAAGTATGTCTAGCAAATAATAACAACTTACGAGTGCGATAGAAGCTATTTCTATTCCCGGAAAAAGCTGCAACTCCATTTTTGCACGAGCCTCGAATAATTCATAAATTTTTTCATCACTTAAACCTGGGCTGGGTTTCGCTAATACAGACTGCATGGGAAAGTAACTAAAGAGGGAAGTACAATATTTCAAAATACATATTACACACAGCATTTAAGAGTGTATGTAAATGTACTTACATACACAATCGTGGTAAAAAAGAACCGCTTCGGAGTACCAAGATTGTTTTCTTCCTCTTTACAATTCAAATATGATGACCATCAATCAATGACAACACTCGAAACATGTTGAGACGGCTTTAATGACCACAAATGCATTCGCGTTGCAAAATAAGTCTTGTACGAATATAAGTGCTCACTAGAGCAAAAAATATAACAAATTACTTGTCAGGTGTGAAACAGTGAAAATGACATTCACAAAATGTTAATTTAACAAGTTCACATTTTAGATTACCTGGATTGACGATTGTTAGTGCCCCTCATCATCTTTGAAAACATAATCACCACTTGAAGGTGCACCGCAAAGAAGAGGCGTTAACACATTGGTGTCATCTTGGATAGCGAAAACAACGGATCAAAATGAGATGACTTTGCTTGTTGTTCTTTGGATAGAGGTATATAAGAAGGACTTGCCATGAAATGAACCCTTTTGGTAGCAAGAAGATTCACCAAAGTGACACGGCGATCCCGTTTAACCCCTTTAGTCAGGCTAACCTTGCCTCACTCTCAAGAAAGTCTTTCTCCAACCTTAAATCGAACGAAAATTCACCAGTGACTGGTACAAATGAATTTCTCCACTTAGCACATTGTTCTCTGTGTTTAGCACGAGCAAGTTTCAATTTGTATGCATTTTCAGCTGCATTTGCTACAGCAATAAACTGTTCATCCTCATCTAGTGTGCTGGATTCCCACGGCGGTGCACACGACACATCTTCGGTACCACCACCATATGTCAAATATACAAATTCAGTTGCCGAATGGGCCTGTTTGACACACTCTTCACCTGGGAAACATTGCAAACCAACCGCGTATTTATCATCTAACACAACCATATCTTCCATGACTCTCTTTGTTTGCAAAGTGTAGTCATCTCGCAAACTCCCGGACAAGGCACGTATGAAGGTACATATTTAGTACTATGAAGGTACATCTTTATTACTATGAAGGTACAAATAAAATATTTCAAAGTGAATCTTGAAAAGGAATATTGAATACTTCGAGAATCAATGGATATACCTCCGGAGACGAGTATGAAATTGGAGATTTTGTATCAGTACTAACATCCCTCGACACTCTCCGCACTTTTTCAACCACTTGTCTACATGGATTAGAAAATCTAATTCTTTCCATCAATCGACCTTTTACACGACCAAGACCAAACTGACCAGCTTCCATCTCCTATTTTTCCCTTGAGAAAAGTGCAGCAGATGTCCAATTCAAAAGAGTATAGTAATCTCTTTCTACGAATCGTTTTTCATGGACAACACGGTCAACATAAACAAGCTGCAAGTAAAAACAGGATTATGACTGGAAAATGGCAGGTTTTAAAACCATAATAACTAACAATAAATGTAACCCATAAGATTTGTACCATTAGAAACAGGAGAGGTCCACCAAAGTGATTCTTCTTCCCCTTCTTGACCCAATCCTTTGTGTTATACCGCAAACTCTCCATGACAAATTGACACCAATCAAGCTGACCAATGGCAGACACATTCCTCAGCGATTTTAGTACATGGTGATTGACGAACGGCTTCTGATTGTTGCGCATTAACAAAGACACAGCAAGCACCACAAAATTAATCTTAAATTGATCACTGTAATCATCATGACAAATAATATGCTCTGCAAGGGTCTTGATATCCACTTGACCATCAACATGAAATTGAGCTTTCCAATGCGCGTAAAACGCATCACATTCGCATCTTCATCACTACAAAGATGAAAGTAAAACAGGTTTTCCTCCAATTGGGAGGCCAACAAGATCATGAATACAAGAAGCGAAAACACGAAAGCGCTGTTTATCGTAGAATGATGAAATCCGAATACAGTTGTAGTTCTCAATTAACCAATAACCAAGGCGTAAAGGAAGCCTTGTAACCCTTAGCCAAAACAATGAAGAAAAACCAATCTCTTCCAGAGCACACCATTGGTTGTAATCAAGGTATCGAAGGACATCAACAAAACTTTTAGGTGACATCCTGGTGGTAATACGGGAGAACGTTGGAGTAGGATCATCAACAGTAGGACCGAGGTTGTTCAACCTCGGAGAAATACGGCGTGTAATGACTCCAGGATCGCCTTTGCGCTTCAATAATCGAAAGTAGTTTTGCATGTAATATTAATCGCTTCTTTGTGTTGTACACGTTTCACGAAGAAATGTCCTATCGGTTTTATTGAAATGTACATGATCTACAACAATAATGTGCACGCAATTATGACCTTTTGCATGTGGTCTTAAATTGATGCTACTTACGTTAAAAGTACTTTAAATTCAACAAAAATTCAAAAAAGCACAAATTAGATCAAACTAAAAAACAACAAACAAATCGAAATGTATAAGCAAGTTACAAAATCAACAAACAATGCGACAAATACAAATTTCGATAGCATGCAAATGAAAACACAAATTTCGATTTTAAAAACAATACAACTCAAAATTCATCAATAAAATAAATAATCCTAAGAAAATGAACATAAGAAACATTATTTTAGATTACCGTAGAGTTACATAAATTAAGGACGAAATCAAGAAAAGCTTGAAGCTAAACAATACTCACCTTCATGACGAAATAGGTAAGAGAAAATCCAACTGAAAGACGAAAATGCAACTCCACAGAGAATAAGGAGAGAGAAATAGTTGAAAGCTTAACAAAGAAGGTCGGAATCCATGGTTGAAAGCTTAACGAAGAAGCGCGAGGTAAATTTCAAAGAAAAAGAAAGACAAAGCCCTCAAGTTTTGGTAAAGCGGCGGGTTATAGGCCCTTAGATTAGCCGCGTCAGACAAGATCCAACGACCGACGCGCGTTCTCACGGTTCTCACGCTTGTGCCATTCTCATATGATCCTAAATCTTATTATTATTATTATTATTATTATTATTATTATTATTATTATTATTATTATTATTAATATTATTATTATTATTATTATTATTATTATTATTATTATTATTATTATTATTATTATTATTATTATTATTATTATTATTATTATTATTATTATTATTATTATTATTATTATTATTATTATTATTATTATTATTATTATTATTATTATTATTATTATTATTATTATTATTATTATTATTATTATTATTATTATTATTATTATTATTATTATTATTATTATTATTATTATTATTATTATTATTATTATTATTATTATTATTATTATTATTATTATTATTATTATTATTATTATTATTATTATTATTATTATTACTATTATTATTATTACTATTATTATTATTACTATTATTATTATTATTATTATTATTATTATTATTATTATTATTATTATTATTATTATTCCGTCTTATACATAACTCGTAGAAATATAATGTAATATATATAATTATAAAATACGGGGTATTACACTTTGTAACCCAAAGGTTGATGCATATATACTATTTCATTTAGAGCACCATGCAAAAACGCATTCTTTACATCCGGTTGATAAATAGACCATTTACGAGAAAGAGCCAAACTGAGGACGATACAGATGTAAGCGGGTTTAATTACGGGGTTGGAAGTTTCGCCGCACTCAATACCAACTTGCTGAGTTTTCCCGTCACCTACAAAACGAGCCTTGTGCCTCTCAAAAGAACCATTAGAATTGAACTTATGTCGAGTAATCCACATAGACCTAATAACATTCACATTAGGCGGACGCGGGACGAGTTCCCACATCCCATTGTGTAACGCCCTAAAATAAAGACAATAATATAAAATAACAAAGAATACGTTTTATTTCATATAAAAAAAACTTGAAAACAAATTTATTACATGGCATCACCGCCGTATTTCCTGTACTGGAAATACAAGGCTACATGATCTACACAGCAAACTTAATATTATATACTAGTTATTTTTGAGGTTTTAATTTCTAAAGTGAAACTCACTCCCTTGGTTCCCCAGCATATAAACGTGAAAAAATTTAAATAAACAAAATCAGCCAAAACTGACTCAATATGATCTCAGTTACCTTCAGCGGTCATAAATAAATAATTCTCATTTAATAATTACCAGTACCAGTCTGCTGTTAATTGGATACCCCTGTCATTTTATCATAATATGCAAAATATGGAATGCCGGCCTGCCATTACTGAAGTGAGACACATTACGGAGTAAAACTCCCCTGGGCTAAGCCCTCCTCCATGTACCCAGGATCCCAGGTCTAAGACTTGTGTAAACCGCCTGACACTTTCACCAGTAATAATCAGAACCTTAGTTCACATGGGGTTGTGTCCCCTTCCATGTACACAAGTTAAATTTGTAATGTTGTCCCTCTCCCGTAATCGTATCCTGAATGTAACAAATGGTAAATTGGACATTATATATTAAAAATGAGCATGAAAACGCTATAGTATAATGGACATAAAATTAACATGTGAATGGTATAACAACAATAACATGGACTCTATAATCATTATTTTTATAAATATTTACTTATAATGTCATCTCATTTCAAAAAAATTACTAATTTCTACAAAAAGGGTCCTGAAATCATACCTTTATTATATATACTAGATAATTAAACGTGTATGCTAACTAAGGAGTGTCTGTTATTGTGAGCACCTTTCTTTTCGTGTGTTGGGGTCTATATAAATTGTGATGGGCAAAGGCTATATATATAGACTTGTAAGTCGGTTAAAAGTGCTGTGTTCTAATTTACCTCTTACACATATCTTTTATGCACAAATATTACTTGCTTAGTCATACACATATCTTTTATGTACCATGATATATACTACTTAGTCCATGTAGCTAAATAAATTAATTCTAGATGATTTGTAATCATTATGATTATCTACCATTGGTATTATCCTAAAATGATAGATAAAAATCATAATGTAGTAGGTTATTTGGGTTAATATAAGTAGTTTTTTTTGCTAATTGAGTCTGGTCGAATCTAGTTTAATCGCAACTTGGTCTTTTTTTTAAAAATAAATTAGCTTGACATATCCTATTAGTATTTCCACACAACTATCTGGGGTATTACATTCTACCCTACTTAAAATAAGTTTCATCCCGAAACTTTATTTACCTTGGTTTAGAACATATAGGGATACTTGTTTTTCATTTCTAGCTCTTTTTCCCATGTTGCTTCTGACATATCATGGCGAGACCATAAAACTTTTACCAATGGAATAGTTTTATTACGAAGAATTTTCAACTTTCGATCTAAAATTTGAATTCGTAGCTCCTCATAGGTAAGATCTTACCTAACTTGTAGAGGTGGTATGTCAATAACATGACCAGAATCGGGATATACTTCCTTAAAAGCGAAATATGGAATACGTCATATATCCTTGACAATTCTATTGGAAGATGAAGTCGATATGCTACACTTCCAACTGTTTTATTTATTTCAAAAGGCCATATGTATCTTGGACTCAATTTTCGTTGCTTCCAAAGCATATTACTCCTTTCGTAGGTAATTCTAATGGTCGTCTCTTGAGGTTAGCATAACTCTTTTGACGACTTTGTGTGGTTCGCATTATCTCTCGTATGATTCTTACTTTATCTGTTGTCTCTTGTATCAGATTTGATCCAATTATTTTTGTTTCATTAATATAACTCCAACATAATGGTGTTCTACACCTTTGTCCATACAAAGCCTCATACAGAGCCATACCAATACTAGCTTGATAACTGTTATTGTAAGAAAACTTTATTAAGGGTAAGTGTTGCTCCCATGATCCTTGAAAATCCAAAACACATGATCTTAATAAATCTTCCAAGGTTTGGATGGTTCGCTCACTTTGACCATCTGTCTGTAGGTGGAAGGCGGTTCTAAAGTTAAGCTTAGATCCCATCGCTGTTTGAAAACTTTTCCAGAACTTGGTTAAAAAATTTGTATCTTTGTCCGATATAATGGTTGTGGGAACCCCATATAATCTCACTATTTCTTTTATGTATTTCTTAGCTAATTGATCTGAGTTCCATGAAGTCTTAGTGGCTAAAAAGTGAGCACACTTGGTTAGTCTATCTATTACTACCCATATTTCATTCATTCCTTGAAATGTTAAGGGTAATCCTGTCACAAAATCCATAGCAATTGACTCCCATTTCCAAGTAGGAATATCTAGGGTTTGTAAAAGTCCTCCGGGTCTTTGATGTTCTATTTTAACTTGTTGACAGGTCACACATTTTGAGACAAAATCTGCTATTTCTTGCTTCATATTGCTCCACCAAAATGTATGTCAAACATCTTTATACATCTTGTTTCCCCGGGATATATAGAATATCGTGACTTATGTGCTTCGTTCAAAATCTTTTCCTTGATAATTTTTGAATTTGGTACACAAATTCGATTTTGAAACCAAATCGACCCATCCTCTTGAATCACAAAACCTGGTGCTTTTCCTCTTTGTATATCTTTTCGAATTTTCTCAAATTGGGGATCCGTTCCTTGGGCTGTTTTAATTTCATCATTCAAGGTTGGTCTTATTTCTAAGGCTGTCATATAACCACTTAGATCACCAACAACCATTTATATATCTAGTCTTTTTATGTCTTGCAGGATACGAGGCTCTTTTACCGTAAACATGTTTAGAGTGGAAAAAGGTTTTCGACTAAGTGCATCAGCTACCACATTATCTTTCTCGGGATGAGATTGGATATCTAAGTCATAATCTTTGATAAATTCAAGCCATATACGTTGTTTCATGTTTATCTCTTTCTATGTAATAAGGTATTTCAAGCTCTTTTGATCGGTGTATATACGACACGAAATCCCTTAGAGATAATGTCTCCAAATTTTCAAAGCAAAGACCACTGCAGCAAGCTCTAAATCATGAGTAGGATAATTTTGCTCATGTGCTTTCAACTGTCTAGAAGCATAGGCAATTACTTTTCCATTCTGCATTAACACACAACCTAAACCTTGCTTTGAGGCGTCACTGTATACTTCTAATCCATCAATGCCATTTGGTTGCGTAAGAATAGGGGCAGAGGTGAGTCTATTTTTCAGTTCATAAAATGCTTCCTCACACTTTTCATTCCATACAAACTTGGTACTCTTTCTGATAAGATTTGTGAGTGGTTGGGTTATTCTAGATCAGTCTTTCACAAAACGACGATAGTATCCCGCTAATCCCAAAAAGCTACGTACTTCTACTTCATTCTTGAGTGCGGGCCATTTGGTGGTTGCCTCAATCTATTGAGGGTATATCTGTAATCCTTTTTCTGAGACAACATCACCTAAGAAACTTATTTCTTTCAACCAAAATGCACATTTCTTAAATTTGACATATAACTGGTTTTTCCTTAAGGTTTTCAAAACTACCCGTAAGTGGTAAAAATGTTCTTTCTCATCCTTAGAATATATTAAAATGTCATCAATGAAAATAATGACGAATCAATCCAAATAAAGCCTAAACACTCTATTCATAAGGCCCATAATAACTGTAGGAGCATTTGTGAGTCCAAAAGGCATGACCATTAACTCATAATGTCCATAACGAGTTATGAAAGCTGTTTTAGGGATGTCATCTGTTTTTATCCTCAATTGGTGATATCCAGAGCGAAGATTTATTTTTGACTAAATAGGACATCCTTGCAATTGATCGAAGAGGTCATCTATTCGAGGTATAGGATACTTATTCTTTATATTGACCTTATTAAGCTCTCGATAATCTATGCACAAGCGCAAACTTCCATCTTTCTTTTTAAAAAAAAGCACCGGTGCTCCTTAAGGTGAGGTATTGGGTTTTATATACCCATTTTCTAACAGCTCATCTAGTTCAGTTTTTAATTCTTGTAACTCTGCAGGTGCCATTCTATAAGGGGATTTGGAAATGGGTGCACTTCCTGGTATTAGTTCAATTGTGAAATCTACTTCCTTATATGGCGGCATTCCTAGGATTTCTTTAGGAAAAACATCCGGAAATTCCTTAACTACGGGAATACTGGTCAAATTTGGTTATGCCGCTAAAATGCTACATACATCGCATTAATAACCTTTACATCCTTGTCTTAATAACTTCAGGGCTTTTAAAAAGGATATAATTCTATTGTTGTACTTGTTGGGTTCGTGGTTCTGAAATAGTATCTCATTCCCATTAGGTTTTGTAATAGTTAACGATTTCTCATGATAATTTACCATCACACGATTCTTACTAAGTGAATCCATTTCTAATACAATTTAAAAATCTTGTAAATCGAACTGGACTAGATCGGCTAGGAAACAGTTTGCTTCTATGGTCAAAACACAGTCTTTATACCAAATAGGGCATGGAATGTTCTCCCCGGTAGGTAATCCAACTGAAAGTGTTAATTTCCGCCTCTGTGGGGTCAATTTCAACTTTTCACTTAAGAATCGAGATATAAACGAATTATATGCCCCGATGTCAAATAAGACATTAACAGGATTAGAGTTAAGAAAAATGTTGCCCGTAACCACATCTTCTGAAGTCTCCATCTCCTGGGAGTTCATCACAAACACACGCCCCCGAGTTGGTCCTTGTGTTTTAGGCTGAGGTTCCAATACTTTTGGGGTAGATGTAGACGGAATGGAGTTAGGCCTAGGGGTATTTTCTGGCACAATTGTCCGATTCATTGGACAATTATACTTGACATGGTTTGGGCTTCCACACATAACGCATCGCGGGTTACCAAATCTACTTTGAGAGGTAAGATGATTGGTACGGCCACACCTTGCGCACGGAAAAGTTAGGTTTCTTTCATGTAGCTGGTTAAAAGGGTTCTTCCGAATCCTTAGTTTGGCTGTTTATAGGAATTTCTCTCGGTAAAATTATTTCTTTCAAACTTCCTTTTACCTCCAAATGGTGTATCATTTCTCTCTTTCATTATTCTCTCTACATTAGTGGCTTTGGGGCTTAAGTGAGGACAAATAATGGGTCCAAAGGTATACATCCCATCTTATTGGGGTTGTGTTACAACGGTGGTGGGTTGGGTTCTTATAAAGTGGTATCGGAGCGACGATTTTGGAACCTGAACCAAATGAATGTAGTGTGTCAATCTAAAATGAACCTGGTGTATGTGTATTGGGAGCCCTCCTATGTCGGTTTGGGTGAGAAGGCGCCTTCATCTCAGAATCCCGGCCCCATCATGCTTAAGCCAGCAACTTTGCGTGAGATAAACGTATGAGATTATATGTGTGTGTTAGATGTGTGATATGTGGTTTCCTTGGATGCTACTTTGGGTTTGGTGTCAAAGTTGAAGTATCTAGGATGCAAGATATGATGTGTGTTTGCACATATGAATAAGAAGTATATGGTCGGTTAGGATTCTGTGATTGGTTGTGACAAAGGAAGTAATGGTATATGGTAATAGCATAGTGTAGATACCCAGTATCTGCTGAGACTCCAACAAACACCCGATGATTATCGGACTACAACTTGTTTTGGGATCGCAGCGTTTGATCGACAGTTTGTGTACAACTTTACGTCGGAAAACTTAAAACGATTTCGAAAACAAAACATTTCAAAACATTTCAAAAATACCTGGAGTGTTTAATGCACAACGACGGGGTCGCGATGACACTAACTAGAGTCAAAACTGACACCGAGCCAAAAACCGACTCGAAAATTCAAAATCCCGACTCCAACAACGAGTCAAACCGAGTCAACCACAAAAACAAAATATCTTCAAGCCTTCTATACTAAGTTTTCCCGGATTCATGAATGGTCAAGTACCAAACATGTGACTACAAAACCTAGGATAGAACAAATCATGATTGCGTTTGTTGTGATAGTGACAACACAACTCGAAGTGCCGCGACTTGGCTCGCGCCTCTTTGACCAGCCCAGGTGGCCACATCGCTCAAAACTCACACAACCACTCATTCTTCTATAAATACCCCTCAAATGTCGCCCATTTGAGACTTACGCGAGTGTCCGCCCCCTCTTTTCTCCCTTAAAATTCTCGACTCGACTTCTAAAGTCACAATCCGACGCGTGTTTACGACCTACCGATCGTAAACACGAGCCTTACACATTGTTTGGTACCGTCATCGTGCATTAAACTACTTGTCCGACCACTTTGACCACTACACCATCACTAAACTTTTAAAACACTCTTTTACTTACCAAAACTGTTTTAAACCGAGTTTTTTCCGATCAAACAAGTTGTTACACTTACGTCGGTCACTCGCCACAACCAAACATGTAAGTATGAGGGTGTAAAAATCCTCTTTTATTATGTTTTCTTTCGTTTCATGACTTTAACATGCTAAAACATGCATAACATGAACCAAAACATGGAATAAACGAGCCAAAACTGATTTTTGGTCCGAGGCGTAAGCCCCTTAGGTCGCCAACTGGCTCGCGCCTAAATGGGGTGCTCAGACCAGAGATCAACCGTGTTTGTTCTCGTCATTTCCCTTAATCCATTTTCATATTTGTAATCGGTTTTTACCATTTCAAGTATTTTCGAAACCTTTTTGTTTCATTTCACATGTTTTAACCATAAAGCATTTTTCACCCTTGGTTCTTCATACCATGACGGTTAAAATCTGTGTTTCGGTGATAATATTTGGTTAATGACATTTAGAAGGTATTTTAAAGCCTTTTATTTCATTTTTGGGAGGTATTTTAAAGCCTTTCATCATTTCTTTACATTTTCAAAACAAGCATATTAGTCACCAACACGAAATCATCCTTGGTTCTATATACCATGCCGGATTTTAACCCGGGTACGATGATGAGTAACGACTAATTACATTCAAAATGGACTTAAAACAATTAGTCCATAATCATTTTCAAAACTATTCATGTCAAGCCTGTCAAATCGAACCCGACATCGAATATTATCAAACAATGATGATTATTCGAGTCTAGTTCTTCAAATCAACAAATACGGTCTAAACGACCCTTTCAAAATCAAACCGGGTCCAAATACCCATTTTCAACACGTTTTATAACGTTTTCTAAACAACCGAACACGGCATACAGTAGTTGGCTATTTTTCGCGCCTCAAGCGTGCCTTTTCTTTCTCATTTTCAAAACCAGAGGGAGGCCCCTTACACCGCCGGCTGGCTCGCGCCTCTTATAGCCGTCCAGTACAGGCTGTTCCTTCCAAAGATTAGTCTAGGACGATCCCGACTCCGGTTAACCCGGATATAGGACGGATCATATGACTATTCAAACCATATTTGCCAAATGCCTTACTAAGACAAAGGGATCATGTTATGCACCCTAAACCTAATACGGTAAATGGATGTTTAATTTCCGTCTTGCATGCAAATCAATCATTAATCCAACTCGACATCTTATACTTGATACTTGGATTAAATCACCCGACTTAGAAAGCTCACATGTTAGGTTTAAATCATTGGATGCGCATTCATGCATTTAAGCCGTTTTATCAACTTTTGCATTCAACCAACCAAGATCGATCAGTAGAGGCCGCTAAACGCGGGCGGGATTGGGTGTCTGATTAAAGGGCTTCCCAATATGTACCTTCACCTCTTACTCAGAAACTTTGGATAGTGGACGACCTTATCCAGGGCGTACGAGAGTCATTCTAGAGATAGGATGCTAAAGAGGGACGATTTCCTTATCTTTAGTACCTATGTCAAAACGCTGCTTTGTGCTTCGATTTGACCGAGGTATAAAGTGGAATTCGAACGGGTTCCAGGCATCCCACAAAGTTTAACCTAACGTGTAAGGAGGGTGCCCTAGCCTCGTGCTCGAAAGTGATGAAAGGTCTTTGACGAAACAGAAATGTGTAACGTCAATGGTATGCTTGACTCAATCGGGATTCGAACCGCGGGGATGAGAAAACTCACGCAAATCGGGGTTTGATTGCTTGGTGTGTAACCCACCCTTTTAAGCCAAAACCCGTGTCAGCATGATGCATAATATAATGAAACTGTGAGTGCTTATGTGCTACTTGATCATAAGTCCTTCCGTGTCATTTTGCAAACTTTCAAAACACCTTTTTGTGCCGTTATAATGGCCATTTCAAACCTCGGTCTTTCACCGACCGTTGCGCGCCTTTCGAGGCCGTCGTAATGACGATTCTCAAACCCGGTTTTGTATAACCGTTTCAAAACGCCTTTCTAGGCCATCGTAATGACGAATTTCAAACTCGGTTTTGTATAACCATTTTAACACGCCTTTCTAGGCCGTCGTGATGACGATTTTCAAACCCGATTTTGTATAACCATTTCAAATCACCTTTTTGCGCCGTTATAATCGCCGCGTCTAAACACGGATTTTAACCCGTTTCGCGCCGACAATGGCTCTTTCAAAACCCGAGAAAAGCACAACCCCTTTTCTCGAGACACTTTCGGGATCCCGAGGACCATACACCGTCCCCGAGACCTCTTCAAACATTTCAAACTCGATTTTCAAAACATACAATTTTGAATTTCAAAACCGTCTTGGGAAGCAACACGCCGTTTCCCGAGCCGACTCAAACTCAAACCGTCTTTTGCAAATAAACTTAAGACAACCCTTTTCAACTGATCGACTTGCGGAGATTTCTATCTTCGGAAGCCGCCCATTAAAGCGACAAATGAATCTTTTGAAAATTCCTATTTTCGAAAACTTCAGTCCACCATTCCAATTCCGCCTCGTGTTTATCGAGTCAAAGCAAATGTACTTATGGGTCTTTACTTATGAGTTGTCTCACCACGAGACCCGTCCAATGGCGTCACGCCGTCATGTTGGACCCGTGTCAAAGGATCGGTCAAACACCGTCACGCCATAAATCGAGTCAGCACCGAGGGACCACACACGGTAACCCCGTCTTGTTGAGTCGATCTTGGTCTCGTCCTCTGTGTTGTCTGCGTTCAGTCTTGGAACCGTGTCGGATTGAGTTGTAATGTGAGCCGTTTTTCTGCCTTAGAGCCATGGCCCCGTCTTCAGCCTCGTCCAACAACAACAATGATAACAACAGAGATGACACAACTGATCAGCTAGCCAGCCTACTTACCGCTCTTAAGGTCACCCTGGATCGCGTCGAGACCCGTATCGACGCCCTGGAAAACAAGGAAATTGGGGAACATAATACCCCACCTCTGACTGAGACCTAGAAGAGGCTAAAACTTTTGGAAGAAAAACTCCTACCCCGGGGTAACAACATCCACCTTGAAAATAACCGAAGGTTCGAACCTGTTGGGGACCAGTTACCCGACAACTTCACCCTGACTGATGTGCCTAAATTCAAGGGAGTGGAGGACCCACTCAACCACATCCGTGCTTTCAAAGACTACATGGCCATTAAGGGGGTCAAACAGGAACTTTTCACCAGGATCTTCCCATCCTATTTGGAGCCAATACCTCGCCAATGGTACTACTCTTTGGATCCGAAAAACCTTACCACTTGGCAGAAATCGCAGTTGAGTTTGCCAAACAGTATGCCGACAATGTTGAGATCCAGGCCAACACCCGAACTCTCGAGGTGTTAACCCAAAACGACAAGGAGGGATTCACTGAGTTCCTAACCCGTTGGAGGAGGGTGAGTACTCAGTTGGTTAGTAAGCCGAGTGAATCAACGCTGGTGGAAAAATTTGTCAACAACCTCCGCCCGGTTTATGCCAACCTACTGAGGTATCAGAATATCAAAACTTTTCAAGATCTGCAGATTCTGGGGACACGTATTGAGGATGACCTCCAAAAGGGTGTCTGAGCAAAGACCACAGGCAGGGGTTATCAAGGATCCACCTCAACCGGATCTCACCCTTACGGCCAGACAAATAAGATTGATGAGGTCAACCTCGTCGAACCATCTGCCAAGAAAATTGAACGCCCCCAGAGAGTGTTCACCAACATAGGGTCAACTTATGCAAGTGCCTTGAAAAGGCTCATGGACCAAGGGAAGCTACAACCGATCGGGCCCACCCCGGACCCGGCCGACGCCAAGAAATCCCGATTTTGGAACCCCAACGCCTACGCCGCATCATCGAGGGAAAGGGCATGATACCGAAAATTGCTTCAAACTCAAGCACCTCATTCAAGACATGATTGAGAAGGGAGACTTGCCTATACCCCCACCAACTAAGCCAAACAACAAGATGAATCCTCTGGGAATTCACGCAATCTCTGACGATGAGCCGACCCTAGACTGCTCTCATCTCATCTTGCCAATTGACGATGAGGTAAATGCTCTGGAAAAGGACCCTTCAGACGGAGTGTTCGTGTTCGATCTTTGCCACTATGCTCACTATGTTTCAGCAAGTTGAGGAGGCCATTGCCAGCCTTTCTGAGAGAACCACCCGACTCGACGACGCCTACCGTCGACTCATCTTCAATCCCCCGGCACCACTTCCGCGGGAGAATTTCCCAAGCATTCAAAACTACGCACCCCAGGATGGATTGCTCCCGCGACCGTTCTGGCATAGGCCCCACGAAAACCACCTTCAAAATAACCACCTTCATGGGAACTACCCTCAAAATAACTACCCTCACTAAAATCGCCCTCACAAAAATATTCCCCACAAGAACTACCCACCGAGGAATACCCCTCCGAGGTATCCTCGAGACCCTGAAATTAACGGCATATGGCAAGATGATGTTGAGGATGTCTATGTCGTCCCAGAAAAGGAGAAGCGGACAAAGGAAATCGGACATCTCACCCGGTCCGGACGTCCCTATCAGAATCCGAGCAACCCAGCGGTCGTTCCAACAACGAATGACCAAATCATCCCAGAGGTGGACACTCAACCAAAGGCTCCCGAGAACTCAATCCTGAAACAGCTCCAGAAAGCAAAAGCCGAAATATCTATCTAGCAACTGATCGCAACGTCTTTTTAGCATCGCCAGGCCTTGCTGCAGGTCTTGGGAAAATTAACCGTGCCCTCCACCTCTTCCCCAGAAGAAATAGTGGCACACATGACAAGAGACGCCCCTGATCTGAGCAATCCGGTCGTCTTCTCCGACGAGGATATCCCCCTGTTCGGAGCCAACCATAACCTGGCCCTATACATCACTGTGCAATGCCTCCAAAAGAACATACCAATGGTCCTCGTGGATGACGGCTCCGCCGTGAATGTCATTCCTCTCAAAACTGCCCACGGGCTGGGTATTAAGGAATCTGATTTAATCCCAACGAATCAAGGAGTACGCGCCTACGATGGCACTCGTCGCAAGGTCGCTGGGCTTATCACTATAGCCGTCGCAACCGGGCCACTAGAAAGACAAATCAGTTTCCAATTGGTCGACATCGACGAGTCCTTCAACATGCTCCTGGGACGTCCCTGGATTCACGTCGTCAAGGCAGTCACATCAACGCTTCACCAAAAGATTAGGGTCCCCTTCAACGGGAAAACGATCACGATCCCCGCTTCCCCAATCAAAGCAGTCATGAGAAGAGGGGTAGCCTCCCAAGCCATTGAGAAGGACGACAATGAAATGTGGGGTTTCCAAGCCTTAAACGCCATAACTGATGAGCTAACAACCTCTGAATGTGACCCGTTCGCCAGCCTCACGATCAACCGTATCATGATGCGTCAGGGTTATTTCCCGGGTTTGCCGCTCAATCCGCTAAAGGACCCATTGCCTCCCTTGAAACAGGCTAAGGTCCCCAACATTCCCTTTGCGCTGGGATACAAACCTACCAATGAAGACATCCAGGATATGAACCTCCTAATCCGAAAACGCAAGAAGCACGGAGTCATCCTCCGTCCCTACCACCTGACTCTCAACGGATACTTTGTCCCCGAGGGAGAGTCCGAACTTTACCACGGCTTTCCGGAGCGTATCTATGACTCTGTGGCGAAGGCTAGATACCCGGGAGTGGAAGTTTTCCAGGACTGCTACTTTATTCCCGACAACATCGAAGCTGCATCAACCGAGTCCAAACCGTCACCATGCCTCGACGGACAAGCTATCACACTACTCTTTGGGGAAGATAACATCAAACGCCTCGACTATGAGGACATCATTAACATCGCCCTGACAGACAATCAGTTTGATCCAACTGCCTTGATCTCCGATACTGACCCGGAGAAAGCCACCCAAGGCTGGAGGAAAACCATCAAGTGGACCGATCGCCAAGGCCGCATTCTCAAGATCACAACTGGAGAAGGCCCTATGTTCAAGGAGGAAAGTGCTGAAGGATCTGAGTCTAAGTCTGATTCGAAGTCAGAGTCTGTTATAGCTCCTAACACTCCGGAAGTCCCAGTCAAGGTCCCCTTCCCACTGTTTTATCACAAAGTCGTGGCTGATTCGGAGGCTGAGTCTACTAAGGTCGCCCCCACTCCAATGAAAGGTAACAACCTGGAGCCTGTTCCAGGGCCCACTTCCTCTGTCGTGTCGCCTCTGACTGACCACGAGATGTCTGTCCTTTCCGAGCTTTTCGCTCGTGTCAACTTAATGAACGCTAAGTTTGCTTATGACTCGTCTCATTTTAACTGCAATGCAATTATGAATGATCATGAGGAATTTGACTTGAGTAACTACTCACTTCACTTAGCCAAAGAACTTGACAAACGGGAAACCAGAACCCCCATCATTGAGGAAACCGAGCCTATTAACGTAGGAACCGACAATACACCTCAAGAACTTAGGATAGGGACAACCCTGGACCCCTCGGAAAGACAACAGCCCATTGACCTCCTCCACGAATACAAGGACGTGTTCGCCCGTCTTACAGAGACATGCCCAGGATTGACAGAGAAATTGCAGAGCACCGGATACCCATCAAACCCGGGGCTAAACATGTGAAAAGAAGCTACGCCGGATGCGTCCTGAGTGGGCCTTAAAAATCAAAGAAGAGGTGGACAAACAGATTCAAGGTCAAGGTTCATCAAAGTGTC
Organism: Silene latifolia; assembly: GCF_048544455.1. Classification (NCBI taxonomy): domain Eukaryota; kingdom Viridiplantae; phylum Streptophyta; class Magnoliopsida; order Caryophyllales; family Caryophyllaceae; genus Silene; species Silene latifolia. Next base: position 101,282,377 of record NC_133537.1, on the reverse strand, counting down.
CAATACTCGGATTGGGTGGCCAACATTGTGCGGTACCAAAGAAGGACGGACGAATTCGTGTTTGCGTCGACTTCAGGGATCTGAACAAGGAAAGTGCAAAAGACGACTTCCCTTTGCCGCATGTTGACATTCTGGTAGACAACACCGTCGAACATGCTCTCCTATCATTCATGGACGGGTATGCCGGATACAACCAGATTAAAATGGCTGAGGAGGATATGCACGAAACTGCGTTCACCACACAGTGGGGGACATATTGCTACACGGTCATGCCTTTCGGCCTCATCAACGCCGGAGCAACCTATCAAAAAACCGCTACCACTCTCCTACACGACATGATGCACAAGGAAGTAGAGGTATATGTCGATGACATGATCGTCAAATCAAAAGAACGGGACGGCCACATCAATGCCCTCCGGAAATTCTTCGCTCGTCTGCGGAAATATAACATGAGACTAAATCCTCAGAAGTGTGCATTCGGGGTCACCTCCGGAAAACTCTTGGGACATGTCGTCAGCAAAAGAGGCATTGAGATTGATCCAACCAAAATCAAAGCCCTTCAACAAATGCCTCGGCCTAAGAACGAGAAGGAGATTCGGAGATTTCTCGGTCAGGTCCAGTACATCAGCCGGTTCATCGCCAAGCTCACTATGATTTGTGAATCGATATTCAAGAAGCTTCACGCCTCCGATCACACCGATTGGGACGACGACTGTCAGAAGGCATTCGACAGGATAAAGGAAATCCTATCCAAACCTCCTGTTCTCATGCCACCTTAACCGGGGATTCCTCTGTCCCTATACCGATCAGAACCAACACGAATGGGAGCGATGCTAGCACAAACAAACATTGGCAACGAGGAGCGAGCCATCTACTACATCAGCAAAAAGTTCATTGAGTACGAGACGAGGTATACCCAACTGGAAAAGACATGCCTTGCCCTAGTATGGTCAACAAAGAAGCTGCGGCATTACATGCTCAGCTACTTGGTCCACATCTACTCCAAGATGGACCCAGTCAAATACATCTTCGAAAAACCCGTACTAAACGGAAGGCTGTCTAGGTGGACACTCATGCTGTCCGAATTCGATCTAAAGTTTGTACCTCTTAAGGTTATCAAGGGAAGAGCGGTCGCCGATTTCCTAGCAGAAAATCCCGTGAACGAGGATCCAACGACCGACACTTGGTCACTTCCTGACGAAGACATCCTTTGTGCCGACTCCGACGCATGGGACCTATACTTTGATGGTGCATCAAATCTGAGAGGCTTCGGAGTAGGAATCCTTCTAATATCACCAGAGGGAGAACATGTTCTGATCTCGGTCAAGTTTGACTTCGCCGTCACCAACAACGCCGCTGAATATGAAGCATGTCTCATCGGCCTACAAGCAGCCATCACACTTGGCATCAAGAGACTGAGGGTCCACGGCGATTCCTCACTCATCATCAATCAGGTATCCGGATCATGGAAAATCCGATCTGACAGCTTAGCCCCCTACCAAGCGAACATCAGTCAAGAGGCCGAGTTCTTCGACCAAATCGACTACTTCCACTTGCCGCGGGAGGAAAATCAATTTGCTGATGCCCTGGCAAAACTTGCCGTGCTCGTCAACATACCTGACGACATGGCGTCGATGCCCCTATGTGTCGAAAGACGGAGCGAGCCAGCTCACATTTGTGCCATTATCGACGACGAGGAAAGCCATGATGAACCTTGGTACCAAGCCATCCTCAATTACAAAACCAAAAACGAATTTCCTCCCAACTCTGATCATAGAGGACAAAGAGCCATCCGTTTACTTGCATCACAATTCGTGATAAACCAAAATCAACTCTACAAAAGAACACCCCAAGGAATTCCCCTCCTTTGCGTTGACCATCACAAAGCCAAGAAAGTCATGGGAGAAGTTCACGATGGAGAATGTGGCCCTCACATGAGTGCAATGATGCTTACACGGAAAATCATGCGGCTAGGTTACTATTGGACAACCATGGAAGCCGATTGCCGTAACTACGTGAAACATTGCCACAATTGCCAAATATTCGCCAACATACAACACATACCACCATCCCTTTTATACACCATGACATCACCCTGGCCATTCTCAATCTGGGGCATCGACATCATCGGGAAAGTCAACCCGATAGGCACCATGGGGCATTGCTTCGTCCTCGTCGCCATCGACTACTTCACCAACGCAGTCATATGCAGTCTTGACCGCCAAACAAGTTACCAAGTTCATCAAAAACAACATCATCTGCCGATATGGGGTACCCCATGAAATCATCAGCGATCAAGGCTCTCACTTCCGGGCGGAAACTCAAGCTTTGCTGGACAAGTACAAGATCAAACGACATCGATCATCCCTCTACCGTCCCCAAACCAACGGAGCGGTGGAGGCAGCGAACAAAACTCTTGTTACCATCATCAAGAAAATGCAAGACAACTACCGCGATTGGCCGAGCAAACTCCCATTCGCACTCTGGGGATACCGAACCTCCATTCGAACACCGACATGCGCCACACCCTTCTACCTAGCATACGGTATGGAGGTGGTTCAACCGGTAGAGTTAGAGGTCCCATCTAGATGAACGGCGACTCAACGCCTTGCACAACGTTCAGCTATACCAACGACGTATACAACGGGCATTCAACAAGAAGGTCAAACCCCGAAACATCCGGGAGGGCGACTTGGTCCTCAAGTCAATCCGGGCACCATTATCCGTCGATCCGAGGGGGAAATTCAAACCCAACTGGGCCGGGCCATACCTGGTCAAGAAAATACTTTCGGGGGGCGCAGTGAGACTGAGTGACTTAGACGGGGAGGACTTTACAAACCCGACCAACCTAGACCAACTCAAGAAATACTACCCTTGAACCCTATCAACAAACAGCCTAGCCTAGTTTTGCAACTAGCACCAACCTCAACCCTTTTCAAGTCAAGTTCCTCAATATGTTCTGATTTGAAATTGCATGTTTTATCGAGTCTAAGTTGCGGCACCTTGCCCGTTTCGAATGTCCTTTGATCCGTCAAAGGCAACGTCCATTTGCACTATAAAAACCATACCCCTGAACTACGAGCATGGTTGATTTCACCTCTTCAGGTGAATAAGTAGGCAGTCCCTCTTATGCTTGAGGGATACAACCACAAAACCCAATTCAAATTCACAAAACATTTTGAACTACGATCATGGTTTGATTTCACCTCTTCAGGTGGATACGTTGGCACTCATTTCTTACACAAGAAGGATACAACCATCCCCACATACAAAAACATCCCCATCAAAAAAGAGAAAGGGAAAACATTTCCCTTTCCCCACAAAAATACAAAAATGAGCCTTTCTCCCTTTCCACAAAATACCACTTCCCCAAGTGCAATTGTTTAGGACGATTCAAATCGAATTGCCTTTACCAAACGGATGGAAGAAACAAGCGTTCACAATTTTCGACACGAGCAATCCTCTTATTTAATTAATAATGGGAGGGATTACAATTTCAACGACAAATAAAGCTCGACGAGTCTACAACTTGTCAAAGCTAAGGTGTCCACTAATACACCTCACATAGTAAAACTAGCACAAAACACACAATAACTAGCTAGTACAACATAATAAAAACTCACAACAATAATACAACATAATAATAAAGTGGGTAATGGGGGTCTTCACTCTTCCATTCTACCCTTTCCTTTTCCCTCGGGGTACATCTTCCCCTTGTTCTTCTTGTTGGCCCGCCTAGCATGGACTTCCTCTCCGGAACGGATCCTCAACGGATCTAAGATGGCGACGGCCTCCGGTCTAGCACAAGACCCCATGTTTGACCCAAGACGAGCCAATGGACGGCCTACCATACTCTTGGGGCCGGAACTCCTCCTCTTCGGTGGTCTCATCACATCGGGAGTAGCTCCATCAACATACTCTTCAAAGAAGGCACGATTGGCCTTGCCGACCTCTCGGTACTTCTAGTCTACAACCTCGTCCTTACGGAATTTGGATCTCTCTTCCAAGGACGGAGCACGTGACCACTTGACATAAGCGGGAGTCACCCATGTCGTGGCAACGGGGTATGGCACCTCCGAAAGCGGCCGAGTGGCCCACCACCTTTCAAAGAATTCCACAAGCTCGGAGTTCCGAAAAACATTCTCTTGGACAAGAGTATCTTGAGCGGGCACCTTTTGTTGACGCCCCATTTGCCTCATGAGCCTTTCGGGATAAATGAAGGAAACAACCTTCAAACCACCACCATTAAAGAACGAGAACTAGCACCCGAAGCGGGCAACCCCGTGAAGGACCTCAAGTGCCACCACGGCACCACCCAACGGATATGAGGACCACCCTCCTCCGCCAACCTTGCGGCCCAATAGGCCTCGGTGGAAGCAAAATTATCCGGGTACAACTTCTTCCTCATAGTAAGGTGACGGAAGGAGTAAGAAGAAGGATTAACCGGAGGCTCTACATACCTTAGCCTCTCCAATAGCCACACTTGGAGGATCCTTGGCGATCCAAAAGAGGGAGCTTCTCCACAAGAGCCTTCCTTGTCCAAAGCTTGGATAATCACTCCAAGCACCAACCACGATGGATCTCTACCATGCTCCATTTGCTCAATCACATGGATAAGGGTCATGCTACCATGGCACCTTGGCCCCTCCTTCTTCAAGACGTCAACAAAGAGGTACACATGGACAAGGCAAAATGCAAGAACCCTTCTCCTAGCCACCTCTGAGACATTAGCATCTAACCGATTCGAGAAGATGTTAATAAGAGCCAACATATCCACACCATGGGGAGCAAGAAGAAAGTTGACTTGGCTTGTTGATAAGCCCAATATGGAACAGAATTTCTCCTTGTAGCACAACCGAGTCGGAGAAAGCACCGGAGAAAGCACCGGAGTACAACCCGGCCACCCACCAATGACTCCAACTTCTTCGGCAAGAGGACAAATCTCGCCCTTCGGGAAAACGAAAACATGATGTTTCGAATCCCAAAACCGAGAACATGCTTCAAGAAACGAAGGTTGCACCTTGACTTGACGAAGCACCAACAATTGACCAACTCCCATGCAATCGAGTTGATACTTCTCGGGAGGCGACAAATCCCGGCACCATTATCGCAATGCATTCTCCAAAGCATCCATGAAATATTTTTGTGGAAGAAGAAGAGGTTTTGTAGAGATGTTTTTGTGTTTCGGATGCTGAAACAATGAAGCGCAAACGTCCCTATTTATACAAAATGATCAGCGCATTTTTCAGAAAAAGAGGAGAGCTGGCTTTCATCGCCAAGACGCTCGCGCCTCTTTGAGGCTTCTCCAGGATTCCCGCTGTTGACTTGTCTCTTTCAACATGTGTTTTCTCCTGACACCTCAAACCTCCCGCCAGGAACCTCGCGCCTCTTCGGGATGATCCGGAAATTTTGTGTTTCTCCACACTCACATTTCCTTGTTTTCGCGTTTTACGAAATCCAACACGGTTTCCATGACGCAGCTTTAAACATACGGATTTTTCTTTCTGTTTTAAGGGGGGAAGGGCTAGTCGCCCCGATCCGCGACGGATCGTTTCCATGTCAGTCGAAATTCCGAAAATTTTTCGCTTTTTCGCAAATCAAAAATCAAAATCGAAAATTGATAACACGACATCAATTTTCCTCCAAAATTCAAGCACTCACAAATTCGAGTCTTGACCTCAAAAGCCAAATGTACTCGCAAAAATCCTTTTCTAAAAATTCTTTCCTGACGGTCTGAGTTTGAATTTTTCGAGTCATCTTCAAAATTTCGATGCAATTTAATTCACGACACGAGTTAATTGCTCAAATTTTCAAATCAATTCCTTTTGAATTCCAAACGTGACGATTTTATCACGGAATTTTCAAAAATTCGTTTCAAAATTTCAAATTTTAACTTCAAGTCATCTTGGTTAATTTTGATTTTTCAAAGAAATGCTTTACGTGATCAAATGCTTCTACGTGTTTATATGCTATCTATTGCCTGTTTTCTACACTAACGATGCAGGAACTAGTGCAAAGCAAAAGGAGGGTCAACAGCCAACAACGCTCCTCCGAAACACAACACAAAAAAGCCAAAAATCACAAAACAAACCACAGTCCAAAAACACATATATATACAAACCGCGTTATGCAAAATACATCAACAAACGTCTATCATACGACATCGCCTAAAAACGCCTATCATACGCATTACATCGGCCTAAAACAAACGCTATCATACGTACACCGGCCTAAGACAACAAACCGGGGCTATCCGCCACCTACCGAACTAAGCACTCTCTATCCTCTCAAACGGAAAAGAAAGAGAGCAACAGGGAAACAGAGGAGCAACAAAGCGAGAGGAGGTTACCATGACGATAACCCTCCGTTCTCGCTCCTCGACAAAAAGGAAGACAAGATGTCCGGCGATTTTGGACGATGGGGCGACCCGAACCATGATGCGATGCACCATTCTCGCATCAACCCCACTCATCGCCCACCCCCTATGAGCCACAACGAAAAGGACAACCCGGCCATATCACCCGCCTATCCTCCTCTACGGAAGCATCCTCCACCACCGCCTCGAATACGGCAGCCTCCTCGGCCGCTACATCCCCTCCAGGATCGACTTCCTCCTCCAAGGCCTCAACGACGGACCCTATAGGTCCCAAACAATACCCTGTGATAAAAAACCAACAAACAAAAAAACGTCAGCCGAAATTTCGGCATTACGACGGCATGAAATGGATAAATCCAAAAACAACAAAAACAACCTGCAAAACAAAAACAAGGGGGCAATGCCGCCCCAAACCATTCACAAAAAAAAAAAACACAAAAACGACTCGCCCCTCTTTTCAGGCAAAAGACGAGTCAAAACCACAAAAAACGGCATTTCAAGACCCATACAAGGTATGCCAACAACCCAAAGTACATTCCCGACACAATGGGGATTTTTCTACGGTTCAAAAAGGCAATTCATACGCTAATTTGAGCCCGAGCCGGTCAAAAATTCAAAAAACGACCGCAAAAAGACAAACGTGATTTTATCACGCCTCAAGGTGACCTAAAATACCAATAAGGTCCATTTCAAGGCAGACTGACTCAATTCAAGCCCAAACAAGCGCTTATTTTGTCAGACGTAAGACCGTCGCAAAAGGCAAAAATTCAATTTTGCCCACAAACGTCCAATGAAGGTCCTTAAATGGCAAACACGGGTTTTCCCAACTACAATGCAACCTAGTGGGACCCACTACCCAAACAAATAAACTTGGCATTGTGAAATGAGACGGTTTCTCGCCTCAATCACGTTTTCGAGCATAGGGAGCGGGAACGGGGACCAAAATGCAAACTAAAAGCACCCCTATACTCCTAAACAGGTTTCTAACCTAATGCAAACATCAATTTCACTCGAAATTGGCCCAAGCAAAAACGCCCAATTCGATTTTTAGGGCAAAATCCGCCCTAATTCAATCTAGCTAACAACCAACAAATTTGAAAGGATTCAAGAGGAAATACTTACCTTGAGATGACATTTGTTGACAATGGCACAGATGAAAGCTAGCTTGGAGGTCCGTCAATGGCAACTTTGGGCGATTTTTCGAGGTTGAAGATGAATGTTCATCCGCAACTCAACCTCGCGTCTTTTTAACAAAATTGCATCGCCAGGTGGCTCGCGCCTTAACCAGGCCTCCCCTTTTCTTTTTCAGCGAAATTTGGGCTTTGGGCCCAATTTCCCACAACAGACTTCGAAATTTTCATTGACAATATCCAATATTGTCATTTCCTCGAAAACAAACAAAAACAAATAGTGAAAATTCAAAACTCGCTATTTTCAAGCAAACGGCGATCAAAACCGCCAATTTCAAAATAATGGCGAAAATTCAAAATCGCTATTTCAATTAACGGCGACACATAAACCGTCACTTCAATCAATAGTGAAGATTCCAAATTCACTATTTCTTTCAAATGTCAACGACAGCACTTAAACCGTCACTTCAATCAATAGTGAAGATTCCAAATTCACTATTTCTTTCAAATGTCAACGGCGGCACATAAACCGTCACTTCAATCAATAGTGAAGATTCCAAATTCACTATTTCTTTCAAATGTCAACGGCGGCACATAAACCGTCACTTCAATCAATAGTGAAGATTCCAAATTCACTATTTCTTTCAAATGTCAACGGCGGCACATAAACCGTCACTTCAAATATAATAGCAGATTTGAAATTTGCTATTTCCTTTCAAAATTAAGACAAACGGCGATCAAAACCGCCACTACAAATTCAAACCGAATGGTAAAAATTCCAAATTCACTATTCCTTCAAATGCCAAAGGGGGGGCTTCCACGCGGAACCCGCTCATTCCAAAAGCAGTGATAGTGAGGATCCATACTCACTATTTCCACAGCGACATCATGAGTTCGCTACTTTCAAAGCAAGCCCACTCGACGCGGCTATTCCCATGGTCCATTAACCGACCTTTACCATTGGCTGGCGAGCCTTTGCCCGCACCCCTCCAAGGACACGTCCCGAAGATGCCTCGGGTACATTTCCTTGTCTCGGCTGGCGAGCGTTACAACGCACCGCGGCTGGCGAGCCTCACAACGCACCGCGGCTGGCGAGCCTTACAACCCACCGCGACTGGCGAGCCCTCCTCATATACGCACCGCGGCTGGCGAGCCTTACAAGGCACCGCGGCTGGCGAGCCTTACAACGCACCGCGGCTGGCGAGCCCTCCTCATATACGCACCACGGCTGGCGAGCCTTACAACGCACCGCGGCTGGCGAGCCCTCCTCATATACGCACCGCGGCTGGGGAGCCGTCCTCATATACGCACCACGGCTGGCGAGCCTTATAACGTACCGCGGCTGGCAAGCCTTACAACGCACCGTGGCTGGCGAGCCTTAGAACGCACCGCGGCTGGCGAGCCTTACAATGCACCGCGGCTGGTGAACCCTCCTCATATACGCACCACAGCTGGCGAGCATTTATCCGCAACCATGCAAGGACATATCTGAAGATGCCTCAGGTATAACTCCTTCTTATGGCTGGCGACCCTTTGCACGTAGTCTAACGGACTTTAAACGACCCGCACGGACAAATCGACAGACTCTAAATCGCTCCCGACGACAGGTCCTGGACTCGTACCCTCAAGTCGCCTCGGCGTCGCCCTTCCCGACGGCAGGTCCTTGGCACGAATCCTTTCGAGCCGCCTCGACGTCGCCTGGGTCTTCAAGTTGTAATCTTCGATTGACCTGGGGACTCTACTTTGACTTTCGCCCTGTCCAAGCCTCAGTCAAAGTGGGGCTCAGAGATACCCGATGATCTGCTGAGACTCCAACAAACACCCGATGATTATCGGACTACAACATGTTTTGGGATCGCAGCGTTTGATCGACAGTTTGTGTACAACTAACGTCGGAAAACTTAATACGATTTCGAAAACAAAACATTTCAAATTATTTCAAAAATACCTGGAGTGTTTAATGCACAACGACGGGGTCGCGATGACACTAACTAGAGTCAAAACCGACACCGAGCCAAAAACCGACTCGAAAATTCAAAATCCCGACTCCAACAACGAGTCAAACCGAGTCAACCACAAAAACAAAATATCTTCAAGCCTTCTATGCTAAGTTTACCCGGATTCATGAATGGTCAAGTACCAAACATGTGACTACAAAACCTAGGATAGAACAAATCATGATTGCGTTTGTTGTGATAGTGACAACACAACTCGAAGTGCCGCGACTTGGCTCGCGCCTCTTTGACCAGCCCAGGTGGCCACGTCGCTCAAAGCTCACACAACCACTCATTCTTATATAAATACCCCTCAAATGTCGCCCATTTGAGACTTACGCGAGTGTTCGCCCCCTCTTTTCTCCCTTAAAATTCTCGACTCGACTTCTAAAGTCACAATTCGACGCGTGTTTACGACCTACCGATCGTAAACACGAGCCTTACACATTGTTTGGTACCGTCATCGTGCATTAAGCTACTTGTCCGACCACTTTGACCACTACACCATCACTAAACTTTTAAAACACTCTTTTACTTACCAAAACGGTTTTAAACCGAGTTTTTTCCGATCAAACAAGTTGTTACACTTACGTCGGTCACTCGCCACAACCAAACATGTAAGTATGAGGGTGTAAAAATCCTCTTTTATTATGTTTTCTTTCGTTTCATGACTTTAACATGCTAAAACATGCATAACATGAACCAAAACATGGAATAAACGAGCCAAAATCGATTTTTGTCCCGGCGCGAAGCCTCTTAGGTCGCCAACTGGCTCGCGCCTAAATGGGGTGTTCAGACTAGAGATCAACCGTGTTTGTTCTCGTCATTTCCCTTAATCAATTTTCATATTTGTAATCGGTTTTTACCATTTCAAGTATTTTCGAAACCTTTTTGTTTCATTTCACATGTTTTAACCATAAAGCATTTTTCACCCTTGGTTCTTCATACCATGACGGTTAAAATCCGTGTTTCGGTGATAATATTTGGTTAATGACATTTAGAAGGTATTTTAAAGCCTTTTATTTCATTTTTGGGAGGTATTTTAAAGCCTTTCATCATTTCTTTACATTTTCAAAACAAGCATATTAGTCACCAACACGAAATCATCCTTGGTTCTATATACCATACCGGATTTTAACCCGGGTACGATGATGAGTAATGAATAATTACATTCAAAATGGACTTAAAACAATTAGTCCATAATCAGTTTCAAAACTATTCATGTCAAGCTTGTCAAATCGAACCCGACATCGAATATTATCAAACAATGATGATTATTCGAGTCTAGTTCTTCAAATCAACAAATACGGTCTAAACGACCCTTTTAAAATCAAACCGGGTCCAAATACCCATTTTCAACACGCTTTATAACGTTTTCTAAACAACCAGAACACGGCATACAGCCGTTGGCTAACCCGCACCTCAAGCAGGCCTTTTCTTTCTCATTTTCAAAACCAGAGGGAGGCCCCTTACACCGCCGGCTGGCTCGCGCCTCTTATAGCCGTATGGTACAGGGCCTGTTCCCTTCCAGCATTAGTCTAGGACGATCCCGACTCCGGTTAACCCGGATATAGGACGGATCAGATGACTATTCAAACCATATTTGCCAAAGGCCTTACTAAGACAAATGGATCATGTTATGCACCCTAAACCTAATACGGTAAATGGATGTTTAATTTCCGTCTTGCATGCAAATCAATCATTAATACAACTCGACATCTTATACTTGATACTTGGATTAAATCAACCGACTTAGAAAGCTCACATGTTAGGTTTAAATCATTGTATGCGCATTCATGCATTTAAGCCGTTTTATCAACTTTTGCATTCAACCAACCATGATCGATCAGTAGAGGCCGCTAAACGCGGGCGGGATTGGGTGTCTGATTAAAGGGCATCCCAATACGTACCTTCACCTCTTACTCAGAAACTTTGGATAGTGGACGACCTTATCCGGGCGTTTAGAGTCATTCTAGAGATAGGATGCTAAAGAGGGACGATTTCCTTATCTTTAGTACCTATATCAAAACGCTGCTTTGTGCTTCGATTTGACCGAGGTATAAAGTGGAATTCGAACGGGTTCCAGGCATCCCAAAAATGCTTGGTGGCGACTCCGAACATCTCTAATCATTTCGAGACCCTTACCGAGATGAAACCGACCGATCTAAAACGATCCGGTCGAAAGCACCTTTACGCCGCCGAGCGTGGCTTTCAAAAAGACCGCTGCCGTTGTCCACAGATCGGCTGGGCATACGCAGGTGGGCCCATGTCCACACATAGTAAGTAAATGTATTGCATGATATGTGTATTACTTGAGATGGTGTTTTGGTGAAGTAAACGGAGCAGATATTTTTATGCATGTGGCATTAGTGGTGACATAATCAAACTGGCATAGGTTTTGTGTACAAATAACATGGTTAGTTTCCGTTAAAGGAATTACATGAAGTATGATATATGTTGTGAAAGTAAGTCGTAGAGGTGTGTGTAGGTGATAAGTTGCCTAATGTATTATAGAAGTAGGGCCTAAGTGTGACGAGTTCCGAATGAGTTTGGACTTCGAACAATGTTTGTTGTTTTGTAGGGAAATTATTTGTAATCTTAAATTCCGTCACTGTTCAGGTGTACTCGACCGAGTACAATGAGTACTCGATCGAGTATGTAGACACTCGTCTAAGTACTTAGAGGGAAGTAGCTGATTTAAAAACCCAATTCTGAGTACTCAACCGAGTAGGCCCAGTACTTGACCGAGTACCCCAATTTTTCGCGGTTCAGCTATAGTTTTCTGGAAACCCTATAACATACTCCTATTTCTATTTCGCGCCTGATATTACTTCTTTTACACACAAATCTCTCAAAAATTTATCTCTCAACCTACACTTTGGTTATTTGTGTAAATTTTGCTCTCGGATTTGCTCTCTTACCACCATTCTTCAACCAATTTACGATTTAAGGTAATGTGTCTTTCAAAACATCTTAATTTTAATCAAATCAATTGAGTAACTTGCCCCAAGTCTGAAAATTTATACTCTGTAAGTCAAAGATTCATGTTTGTATGTTGCTAAATTAGTAGTAATGAGTTTTATTAATTGAATTACATATACAAAAGATGGTTTCTAAGCCCAAAAACATCCGTTTTGGTACAGAAAATTCTAGGGTTTTGCCCCAAAATTTTGGATTTTGGTCACTTAGATTGCTTGTAAGATGCTCAGAAAGGTTCAATTGTTAGTGGTAATGCTCTACCAAGTTGATATTTCATGCCCATTTGATAAAAAAAAAATCCATCTTAAAACTCCGTCTCAAAAGTGTATAAACTAAAAAGTCCCACTTATTTTGGTATGATTTCCGGAAAATTCGTGTTGAACTTGTATTCTTACAGCATGCCGAAGCCAAGAGAACCACCCAATAAGAGAACCAGGGCCAATACCGTAATCGAGCAAGGGAAATCTAGTGCGGAGCCACTTGTTCCTTCCGTTGACAAGTTTCCGATGGTAATTTTCGCCGACTTTGAACAGTGGCCTGCCTTTATAGAATTTATGAGTCGTACTGTAGGACCAACTAGGTGTGTAGACCCGGCGGTTTTGAGGGACTTGGGGATAGAATCGGATATAGTGCATATATTCGATATTTTGGGGATGGAGGGGTTGTACCACCCCTGCAAGAAGTCTTATCCTTTACTTACCCTAGAATTTCTGAGTTCCTTTAAGTATGATATGAAGGGAAAAGCAGTTAGTTTTTGTCTTTTGATCATCGATCATGCCTTAACCATAGATGAGTTTACTGATCACCTGGGTTTAGACACTGAGAAAGAGGGGTACACTAGTGATGTAGCCACCGAGAGTGGGGCACCCCACTACCTACCTTACCTTACCGGCCGACCCGCCCCTACCTCTAGTGCCATGTTGATTAATGACGTCCATTATATGTCACTCCGCATCTTTTTGAGGATGATGACTTGTTTGCTTTTTGGTCGGAATGACGCAAGCAAGTTGAACTCTCATGAGGTGATGCTCTTGATGTACTACCTTAATCCTCTTCGGGAGAAGCGCTTCTATTATAGTGCTCCTAGTGTGGTATGTGCTACCTTGGCACTTATAACTCGCTCCAAGAGCCGCTATCTTAGTTGTGGGGCCATAGTAAACTGCTTGGCTCAGCGTTTGGCTGACTTTGAGGCCTCATCTGAGTCTACCTCTTCCCTGTTTGAGACTGCCCCACCATATATGAGGCTTATTTGTGCCATGTGAAGTGGCTGAGGAGGTTGAACGGTGGGTCCTTAGCATGGAGGGTAAGGGGAACTAGGTGGATGGTATTACCGGATGCGGAGAAGTTGCCTGTGATCGATCACTTGACTGAGTATGAACCTGGAAGTAGAGAAACCTGGCTCGTGCCCCAGTTCTACCTTATCTCTCCTGAGTTCTTCTAGACTTACCCAAGCCGATCACTAGTTCTAGTAATAGAAGACGATTTGGATCCCCTCGTGAGCACCGTGGAGGGAGGGCGACTAGACAGGTGGAGACTCAGCCTCCTTACACCCTACCGAGCTTCTACCCACACCCGTACCCATTCTATCCTACGGTCCATGATCCTAGGATGCATATTAGTGAGCTTACGGAGCAGATATCTAGCACTCCGGTGTTGAGGAACATGCATGAGCTAGCATATCAATAGGGGTGGGGACCGATCTTGCTCAGTCGGTGTGGTAGAGGGGACCGAGAGATGATACCAGGGTATTCTATAGTTACGGTGTGCACTGCACCACGTGGAGGACCCCGAAGAGCTATGAGTATTGTTACCTCGCAGGATCGTGGAGAGCCAACTACGGTAGCCAGTTGGATGAGGCAGGGAATTTGACTATATGTGTTTTCATAAGAATCTTGGTATCGATGTTTGTATAGTGAGACCGGTGGAGCATATCAGGGAACGGGGACATCCGACATAAGTGGCGGCAAGGACATGGATGAGGATGCGGACACTTGAGCTCCGTTTTCTTTTATGTTGTTGATTTGTTGGATGTTTAGGATGGATTTCTTATCGTACTTGATATTTGGTTTTATTTGGATGATTGTAATCGGGCCATAAGGCCAATACTTTGCTTTCTATTTCGTTTTGGTAGTTAAGACTTGAATTACTTGTGTTCATGGAGGATTGAAACTCGTTTTGCAGGTAAAAGTTTACAATTTCAGGTTTCTAGTTGTGAAAAATCGAGTCCTGTCCTCAGGAACTCGACCGAGTACCGAGTACTCGGCCGAGTTCTCGCTGGTACACAATCGAGTATCCTGAGCTGAGTCTATTTTTTTATTCTTAGTTCGTGGTTTAGTTGAACGAGTTGTTAAATTTGACTATATGTGTTTTCATAAGAATCTTGGTTTCGATGTGTGTATGGTATGGTATTTGCATGATGAATGTTGGTGACGGTACATCGGTTTGGTTTGGAATTGAGACGAAAGTGATATGGGAGTTGGGTGGATGGAAGCATGATAATCATATAGTACTTGTTGGTGTTGTGTGTTGTATACGTCTTTCCTAGCTTTGGTGAGTTCAAGTTATTTTAACTCCGCTTTATATGAACATAGTCACTTTACTTCTGTTTCGTACATGCTCATAATTGTTAGAAAAGTAATAAATACTTCCGTAATCGTTGTGTTTATACATATATACACCTCATCTCTATAGTTCTGAGTGAACTTCGGGGACGAAGTTCCTTTTAAGAGGGGTAGATAACATCGCGGCAAAAGAATTTGTAAAACTCGCGAGACTTCTTTAAATAGTTGTCTTTATTCTTTAAACTGTCGTTTTCATAACTTTTAATTGTTGTCTAAACTATTTTATGATATCAGTTTTGTTTTATAAATGGTTTGACATCAGTTTATTCTCTAAACGGTTTAGTGGCTTACACATAGTAATAGCGTAGTGGCTTCATGGTCGTCATAATCACGTCACGATAACTGGTGGTGTTAGATACGTAATGATAATAACCTTGTAGTTTATACGTTGGCGTTACTTGGTGTTGCATAAGTTACGTGACTTTCCTTGTTGTATGAGTACTATGTGATCCTTCGTGTTGCCTTGTGGTGTTGCGATGGGAGTGTAGGTATAACAACCCGACCCGCCACGTCGTAACACAACCTCAATAAGATGAGATCTGTACCTTTGGGCCTATTATTTGTCCTCACTTAAGCCCAAAAGCACAAGGCCTTGTTACTAAGTGGTGGGTGGAATCCTTTATAAACATATCCCAAGCCTCCCACTTTCCCGATGTGGGACAAGTTTTTCTCTCAAACTCTTAGGGTATTACAAACTCCCCCACTTAAATAACAAAACGTCCTCGTTGTGTCCGGAGGCTGACCGCAGCCAAGCCAGAATCCTCCCCCGCTAGGTGTGTGACCCGGGTACTCCCGACCACAGGCCCACCACACGGTCGCAGGGTTGCTCTGATACCATTTATAACACCCCCATACTCCAAGTGCCTTACCAGGACCACTCAGGTATGAAGACATTACCATCTCGGTTACCCGAGGCAATGATAATCAAACAACAATAAAAAAACAATGCTTAATATAATAATTTAGTAAATAGTTACAATCCTCAAACCAAACCAAAAGTACGATACATTATTTCAAACTGACTGTCTAACTGAAAAGTAAATAAACTAAAGGCTACAAAGAAGACTCCTATCATCATGTCGTGGCATCCCAAACTATCCCAAAGACTCATCTCAATACCGCTCAATATCTGCTCACCATCCCCGAATGGATCACCGCAGTTTACAAAACAACACCGGGCCGCACTAATCACACAATCAATATAGATAACAATAATAAGACAAACAGATACAAAATGAATCACACACACACACACACACCACCAACTCCCATCATCTCAATCCCGACCGTCCACCGGACCCGCCTCGCCAGCTGGGGAACCGCAGCCTGCTTCCCACCTAAGCCCCGCTCATCATACCGAGCGATAACCCTGTCCATTAATGTGCACATCCCCTTCCGTGGCGGGTTCCACGAAGGGCGAAACTAGGGCGTGAAGCCACTCCCGCAAGTGACCCCACTCAGCCGAGAACGCATCTCGAGAACCATCAACAACAATCACAACCACAAACACAATACAATCATCATATCAAACAACCAAATACAACACATCACCAATACCCCATTATGGGACTAATACTGATTGCAGCTGTTACCTTTAAGTCTTATCTGAGGAAGGGATGTCCTTTGATCCTGTGCCATGTGAGAGATGACCGGATAGAGATTCCGACAGTTGATGAGATACCAGTGGTGGGAGAGTTTGCAGATGTTTTTCCAGAGGAGATTCCGGGGTTACCACCGAAGAGGGAGATAGATTTCACCGTTGAGTTGAAACCATGGACGGGGCCAATCTCTAAGGCACCGTACCGTATGGGTCCTAAGGAGATGGAGGAGCTTAGGAAGCAGTTGGATGATTTGATAGAGAAGGGATACATTAGACCAAGTGTATCGCCTTGGGGAGCACCAGTTCTTTTCGTGAAGAAGAAAGATGGGAGCTTGAGGCTGTGTATAGATTACAGGGAGATGAACCGTGTGACGATAAAGAACAAGTATCCTTTGCCAAGGATAGATGACCTGTTTGATCAGTTGAGCGGTGCAACAGTCTTTTCTAAGATTGATTTGAGGTCGGGGTACCATCGGTGAAGATTAGAGAGGTGGACATACCAAAGACAGATTTCACGTCAAGGTATGGCCATTATGAGTATGTGGTGATGCCGTTTGGGTTGTCTAATGCGCCGGCAGTGTTTATGGATTTGATGAATAGAATCTTCAGACATTTCTTGGACCAGTTTGTAGTAGTGTTTATCGATGATATCTTAGTCTACTCTAAGACTAAGGAGGAGCATGGGGAGCATCTGAGGATTGTGTTGCAGACTTTGAGGGATCATGAGTTGTATGCTAAGCTGTCCAAGTGTGAGTTCTGGTTAGAGAAAGTTGCTTTTCTGGGGCATGTAATCTCTAAAGATGGGGTAGCTGTGGATCCGGCGAAGATTGAAGCAGTGATAAAGTGGGAAGCACCAAAGAATGTTGCTGAGGTTAGAAGTTTCTTGGGTTTAGCTGGATACTACGGACGGTTGTTCGTGAAAAGATTTCTCCAAGATAGCTAGACCGATAACAGCGTTGATGAGGAAAGAGAACAGGTTTCGTTGGGATGAGAGTTGTGAGACGGCGTTCCAAACATTAAAGGAGCGTTTGACCACAACTCCCGTCCTTGCATTGCCTGAAGGGGAGCGAGAATTTCGAGGTTTATACGGATGCCTCAAGAATGGGCCGGGATGTGTGTTGATGGAGAATGGTAAAGTGATTGCCTATGCTTCTAGGCAATTGAAGCCTTATGAGGAGAACTACCCTACTCATGATCCGGAGTTGGGTGCAGTGGTGTTTGCTCTCAAGATTTGGAGACATTACCTTTATGGAGCGATCTTTAAGGTATTTTCTCGATCGAAGAGTCTTAAGTACATCTTCACGCAGAAGGAGTTGAACATGAGACAGAGGAGGTGGATGGAGTTGATTGGCGATTACGACATGGAAATCATCTCTCATGAAGGGAAGGCCAATGTTGTTGCTTTGATGCTTTGAGTAGGAAGAGTGTACATTCTTGTGTACAAATTGACTCTATCTTTGATGAGGCCGAGGGATGAGGTAGCGAGCTTTGGGATACATATGATGCGTAAAGGAGATGCCATGGGTGATATGACAAGACATCCGGAGTTTTATGATGATATTCGGGATAAGCGGGCTTTGGATCCTAAGATAGTTGAGTGGAGAGTCGAGTAGAGAAAGGACAAAGTGTCCCGGTTTTCTATTCATACCGATGGTAGTTTGAGGTTTGATGGTAGGTGGTGTGTTCCTAATGATGAGGAGTTGAAAAAGACGATCATGACAGAGGCGCATTGCACACCATATTCAGTTCATCCAGGTGGAGACAAGCTATACAAGGATTTGAAGAAAACGTTTTGGTGGCCTGGGATGAAGAAAGAGACAACTGAGTTTGTGTCCCGTTGTTTGACATGCCATAGAGTTAAAGGGGAACAGAGAAGACCACAAGGTAAGATTCAGTCTTTAGAGGTGCCTGAGTGGAAGTGGGAATCCATTTCCATGGATTTCATTGTGGGTTTGCCTAAGAGTCAACAAGGTAACAACATGATTTGGGTGATAGTGGATCGTCTGACCAAGTCACCACTTTGTTCCAATGAAAGATACATGGACTAAGGCACAATTGGCTATGGCCTATCGAAAGAACGTGCTTAAGTTACATGGAGTCCCTAAGGACATAGTGTCCGATGAGATGCGAGGTTTATATCGAGGTTTTGGAAAGAGTTGCAGAATCGTTGGGAACAACTTTGAAGATGAGTACAAAGATTTCATCCTCGCGACAGACGGCATCGAGAAAACAATCAAGACTCTTGAGGATATGTTGCGAGCTTGTGTGATGGATTTTGGTGGTAGCTGGGAGCAGAGGTTGGACTTGATAGAGTTTTCTTACAACAACAGCTATCACACCAGTATTGGTATGGCACCGTTTGAGGCTTTGTATGGGAGGAGATATAGGAGTCCAATCTGTTGGGACGACAAAGGTTTGAGGCAAAGGGTTTTAGGACCAGAGATGGTGCATGAGATGGTGGAACAGATTAAGATGATCAGGGAACGGATGAGAGCAGCCCAGGATCGACAAAAGAGTTATGCAGACCTACATCATCGGGACATAGAGTTTCAAGTTGGGGACAAGGTTCTTCTGAAAGTGTCTCCGATGCGTGGAGTTATGAGATTTGGGAAGAAAGGCAAGCTAAGTCAGAAGTTTATAGGGCCTTATGAGATCTTAGAGCGAGTTGGGGAAGTTGCTTATTGTTTGGCTTTACCAGCTGCGTTGGAGAGAGTGCATAATGTGTTTCATGTATCGCAGCTGCGGAAGTATGTGAGTGACCCGTCACATGTGTTAGAGGCAGAGAGCTTAGAGCTAGATGAGTCCTTATCATATCTTGAGGTACCTAAGCAGATTCTTGATCGAAAGGTTAGGAAAACTAGGAGTGGTGAGACAGTTTTGCTTAAGATCCTTTGGTCTAACCACGAGACTGAGGAAGCTACATGGGAGCCAGAGGAAGCTATGAAAGAGCGTTACCCTTTCCTCTTTGATCAGGTATGTATGGTTACGGGGACGTAACCTTGTTTCTTTTAGGGGGGTAGGAGATGATCGCGAGTAGTTTTAAGAGTTTTATACCCCTTTTATATGTTGTGTCGGTATGTTTGTCGGGATAAGTTGGGTTAGTATCATGTCTTAAGTTGTATTTTGTTTGACCTTCGAGTCGGGAAGCTTATGGGAGTACCTTTGTTTAGTAGTGGTTTGAACTTCGGGGACGAAGTTCCTTTTAAGGGGGGAAGACTGTAATACTCCGTATTTATAAGTCTTGGGGTACTCTATCGAGTAGCCCTTACTCTGTCGAGTATGGGTAAGTTGCGAAATAAAATAGTTTCTGACCTGTTGGGTACTCGATCGAGTGTCCGGTTTTACGGGGAGTTTTCTCGGGTTTTGTTAATTATGGGATTAAGGTATTTAAACATAGTCGTCATTGTTTTAAATCACTTTTACAAAACCTAAAACCCTGTTTAAGAGAGAAAGCAACCAGTTCATCTTCCTAATCGCATTCTTAGCAATTCCCGGAGTTCAGACGGTCGATTCTTGTCGTTATTCGTGTCGTTGAGTTCCTTGCGTCGAGGGTAAGATTTTAATATAATTTTTATAATGTTTTGTTAAGTTTGGTTAAACCCTAATTTAGAGATTGGGGGTTTTGTGTGTAGTATGTGATGTGTAGCCTCTATGTGTTATATGATAGGAGGAGGGTTCGTAGAAGAGGCTTTTTGACTCGCTTGTTGATACTTTGTCCGATCATCAGTGCTTTCCGTGCAGGATTTCCTACTCAGCATTAGTCCCATAATGGGATATTGGTGATGTGCTGTATTTGGTTGTTTGATATGATGATTATACTGTGTTTGTGGTTGTGATTGCTGTTGATGGTTCTCGAGATGCGTTCTCGGCTGAGTGGGGTCGCTTGCGAGAGTGACCTCACGCCCTAGTTTCGCCCTTCGTGGAACCCGCCACGGAAGGGGATGTGCACATTAATGGACAGGGTTATCGCTCGGTATGATGAGCGGGGCTTAGGTGGGAACGGCCGCGTCCCCCATCGGCGGCGGTCCAAAGTGGACAGTCGATTGAGATGATGGGAGTTGGTGGTGTGTGTGTGTGTGACAGTTCAGTTGTCTGTTTGTCTTATTATTGTTATCTATATTGATTGTGTGATTAGTATCGACCCTTTGTTGTTTTGTAAACCTTCGGTGATCCATTCGGGGATGGTGAGCAGATATTGAGCAGGTATTGAGATGAGTACTGGGATAGCCGGGATGCCACGACATGATGATAGGAGTCTTCCATTTGTAGCCTTTAGTTTATTTACTTTTCAGCTTAGACAGTCATTTGAAATAATGTATCGTACTTTTGGTTTGGTTTGAGGATTGTAACTATTTACTAAATTATTATATTAAGCATTGTTTCTTTATTGTTGTTTGATTATCATTGCCTCGGGTAACCGAGATGGTAATGTCTTCATACCTGAGTGGTCCTGGTAAGGCACTTGGAGTATGGGGGTGTTACAGTAGGGTGAACTTCAGAGATGAAGTTCCTTTTAAGGGGGGGAAGACTGTAATACCTGCCCTTTTAAGGACCCGTTGACTGACCTATTGACCTCTAATGGCCTTTGGTAAAGGTGACAAAGGGAAACTATAAAGTCTTTGCCTTGCAATACTCGACCTAATAGTTCTCACTCGGCCGAGTAGCTTGCGTACTCGAACGAGTGCGTCGTACTCGGCCGAGTATGTCCATACTCGATCGAGTACCTCGTCTGACAACGTGTTATGATAAAACGCGACGGCTGAAACATAATTCATTTCGACGGTTTCATTTATCATTTCTAAAACCTAAACTCTCCCTCTTCCAATCCTCTCATCTCACGCTTCACCCCTTTGGTAGCTTTGAACACCAATCCAGGAAGGGAGACGGTCTATGCACGCGGTCATCGAGTCGGGTTTGTCGCCGTCACCGGCATCGATTGTTCTTTAAGGTAAGTTTGTGATTAATGATCCCTTTTCGGTAGTTATTGAACAGTTTAGTGATAGGGTACGATTGTTGTTGTAGGATTCGATATGGAGTATTTCTTGACATGGTGTGATGGATGCGGTTATGTGGATTTGCGGAAAGGTAGGGTTTCCCTACTTAGTCGATTGCGTAAATAATTTGAAATTGTTTGTGATTGATTGATTAATATGCTACGTTGGATTTAGATTAGTTGTGTAATATTGTAATTGGTATTGTTATGATGGGACCATTTTTGGGAGATGGTTCCAACCCCATGTTCGCGTCTTGTGGCTCCCGTCATAAGAGGGATGTGCACAATAATGATATGGGTGCGCTCGTTGCAATGAGCTGGGCTTAGGTGGGAACGGCTGCGGTCCCCCAGTGGCGTTGGGGGTTACCTGTTGTGATGGGTAATCTGGAAGGACTTCACATTTAGGTGTGTAGTCAGTTATTGATTAGTAATGAAGTTTGGAGAATGATATTGCAATTGGATTGGTTTGTACTGGTTTTGTTTGTGTATTGCTTGTATCTCTGTATTCTCTTATCTCGGTTATGCAGTTGACTGCCCCGTTTATTATTTTAAAAAGTGTGGTTATCCACTCGGAGATGTTGAGTAGTTGGTTTAGCCTATATTGGTTGATATGTGGCTTGCGGGATATGGAGGGGACCGAGTCATCACGCTGTCTAGGTAGTTGCCGCTGTCACTTATGTTTAGTAGTTCTCTTCAGTTGATTCGGAGTTGTATTCCTTATGTTATGTTTGTATAAACTGTAAGAAACATTTGATAAGGTTATATTATGGTCTATTTGATATACATTACCTTGGGCAACCGAGATGGTAACGCCCTTACTTATTAGGGAAGGTCTTGTAAGGCTCATGGGTAAGCGGGGGTGCTACAGAATCCAACCAAATCTCGGTTCCTATCTTCTGTCCTTAACAGTTTCCCACCATAAATAAGCCTGTCCTCCTAAAAAATAGATAGCAAAACCTACGCTCCATATTTCAAAGCACTGTATAGCATCGAAAAGTTTGTCCAATCCTCTTACCCATTTCTCAAACTCTACAGGGTCTGGTTTTTCATCATAAGTCTTTAGGTTATAACTTGCCATTTTCTTAGAATATTTAACATTCTCTTCCCGATTATTAGGAGGGTTATTCCTTAGTGCTTTAGCCATCATTGCAGCGATGTTTCTTGCATCTGATTGATTATTAGGAGCGGGTTGATTAACGTCGATATTATTAAGAAAAGACATCCTATAAAACATAAAATACACATGGATTTGAAACTTAGCGCGATTTTGTTTATTAACAAGTGCACACTATTTACAAAAATTGTATATTACACACAAACATATAACACATCTAATTTACATACATTCGCAAAATATTAGAGCAACCCTCTATAGATCACAAGTCTCAAAATTGGGTGTCTATCTATCATAATATATACAAAGCACCATACTTAACCTATATTAGTCTTAGTCTAGTACATTATGTTATCTTATGCTTCACTACTTATAATAAGGGATAGTAAGGCCACTATTTATCCCTCTTTCATCTTTAAGTGTTGGATTACGGCTTGGTTGGAGTATCATCTCCGTCCCCATCAGTTAGGGTACTAACATCACTGTTCTCCACATTCTCGTCATTTGATCCGACATCATCCTTGGGTGGGTTATTATTTAGATAGTTGTTTCCCTGATTGTTTTCACCATCTACTTCATAATCAGAAATATATACCACATGGTTCCTCTCAAAAGTGATAAGTTCCCACGCTATATCTTCAAATGTTGGGATCCAGTGATCATAAACTGCACCCCTGTGAAGATATTTTGAATGATTTGGAACCCCGTTTACTATCAAATCATAATACCGGTCCTTAAAGGCTCTCCATGGTACTATGTCAGGCAAACTTTTTATAAGTGCATGCGCTAAGTATGGTTGAGTCATCCGGAATGCTGGAAATAAGAAATTGTGATTCCTTAAAGGCTCTCCACGGTACTATGTCACTGTAGATACCTCATTTCTGCACCTTCCGGAAACAACCCGGTGATGATTGGGCCGCATGTTTGGTATACGGAACGGTTTGTGACAGTTCGTAAGTTTATCGTCAAGTGATCGCTCAAACACTTGTGTCTACATTTTAATTTTCATCTACGTGCCGATACGGTCGTTTTGGCAGTAATGAATGTACATTTAGAGTCCGGGTCAAAAGAAACCGTCTTCATTTTCCAATAACCGAGTCAAAATGTTCTGGAATGTTCCGGATATTTCTATTCCATATTTTCCAATCTTTTGATCTTTGGTAAAATATCTCCCGTAATATTCACACAAAATATTAAGGAAACAAGATTAATCCGCTATTCCAGAATAGAAACGCGGAAATCTTTCTTCCGCAGGAGGAAACCACTGAGGAAAGGACGCAGCAAGTGCTGCGCCTCTTCCTCGGTCCTTTTCTGCGTATTTTTTCATATATTTTCGAGATTCACTTCCAAAGTTTCTCCGAAAACCCTAATTTCCTCCGCGTGATTAGTATAAATAGAGACATTCGGTCTCACATATTTCTCACGCGAGTGTCCGCCTTTCTCTTCTCCCTTTGCATTCTAGACCACATTCTTACTTTTTGGCGTCTACGTGCTTGAACGTTCGACCACGTAAGCTCGGATCTTTCTGAGTATCAGCCTCATTTTGCATGACCGACCAATTTGACCAACTCCACATCAATCAACATTAATCAATCTTGTTCGTTTTCCTCCTAGAGGGCACTTTCGTCGTACATTCGAGTCGAGCATCACTAAACGTTAACTTAGTTCATCTCGTTTCGTCAAACATGTAAGTCTGAGGGTGTAAATCCTTCTTTTGCTTATTGTTCTTTATTATCGTAATTAATATTGTAAGATTTATGTCGAAAGTATTCTTAAAACCGATTTGTAAAACCTTGTTTAAAAACCCTTTTTACGGATTATCAGAAGACAACCGTCGAGAAAGGACGTAGTAACCGCTGCGCCTCTTCGAAGGAACACAGCACCTGTTGCGCCTTTTCGTGAGGCTGCCGCAGTTCTTGCTTCCTTTCTTCTTCCTTCGTCTTTTGATAATTCGATTGTTTTGTTTCGTTTTCAATTTTTCATATTTCTTTAAACCTGATAATTCTAATATAATAATTTTAACATGTAAATAATTCATTGTTGATTAATTCATCTTTCAAAATTCCGACTTAAATCCCTTATAATCCATATTTGGGGGTTTTCGTCATTAAGTCAATTCGGGTTTTAGAGATTCGATTCATCCATATTGAATCTCTGGAATTCATCTTTGATATACTTGTATCTGTTATTTACCGTCACCGTCATTAACTCATCATTAATAACTTGTTTAACCTAATTAATTTGTTTGTTTTTTTAATTCTTTAATTAGTCTCATCTTGTAAATAATTCGTTCTAATCGGTTTCATTCATGTTTTATCATTTTTATGACCTCGTTCACATGTAAATAATATGTTAACCACTTCTATCCGAGTCAATTATTCATAATCAAGCATTAAATCACCAATGAATAGTAACGATTTGCAATTCCGGCTTCACAGCCAGAACTCAACCCAGGAACAGACGCAGCGACTGCCACGCCTCTTCCAAGGGACGCAGCTCTGCTGCGCCTGTTCCCGGTTGATTTCTGTCCCTGAACTCCCGTTTCTGCTTTGACCTAGTTTATTAATTATGTATTTAATTAACTATTAATCGTATTATCACCTAATAATCTGTTCGTTTATTCATTTATTCTTTCTTTTCTAAAACCATCCGTTTTAAATATATATTCGACATAAATCATTAAATCCAATGTAATTATTGTAATTTTCCTTTATTGTATTATTATTGTATATCTTTTATTGTATTGCTTGTATACTTTCACATGCAATTAACCTAAATTTCTACCTCGACATTAATTGTATGTTAAATTACGTGTTAACCGACTTAGTTAATTCTCACATGCTAGGATTAATTTATTGGATGTTGCATTGCATGCATATAAATCGACAATATATCAAATATAGAGAATTTCCCTAATCATTAGTAGAGGCCGCTATCGAGGCGGGCGGGATTAGGTGTTTGATCAAAAGAGCTTCCTAATACGTACCCTCACCCTTTACTCCAGATCTTTGTGAACATCCGTGTTCATTGGCATCCACGAGAGTCATTCTAGACATAAAATGCTAAGGGTAACGAGTGCTTAGTGTTCATGTCATTACTTTGTATCTTGACATGACACGAGGTATTCGAACGGTTTCCAATTTTCCACAATAAATTGGTGGCGACTCCACAAATGCAAAACAAACAAAGAGGAAAAGCTTGCTTCGCTTTTCGCCCCCGTGGCCCCGCGTCCACAGTTTGGCGACTCCGCTGGGGATAATACACTTACGTGTAGCCAAAAGGGTGAAACTTGAACAAGGTTAGGGAATACTTTGTACAAGACAATTGTCGGTTTTCATAACTCGGTCTTCCTAGATCGTTTCATTCGGCCTTCCTAGGCCCAACCCGACCCATTCGACCAATCGTCCCGTCTAAACGGTCCTAATTCTTATTTGGGCCTAAGGATGGATAGCGATTGACGTCATCCATACCATGGTACTTACTCTTGTTTGTATCAAGGACATTCACTCTCTGAGGAAATGGACT
The DNA here is from genome assembly GCF_048544455.1 of Silene latifolia. Classification (NCBI taxonomy): domain Eukaryota; kingdom Viridiplantae; phylum Streptophyta; class Magnoliopsida; order Caryophyllales; family Caryophyllaceae; genus Silene; species Silene latifolia. The sequence goes on along the minus strand of NC_133537.1, from coordinate 101,256,045 downwards.
AGGAATCGGCCTTACTCTTGTTTGGTACGAGCCTCTCCACAGACCTCGAGTTTGATTGTTCGGTATGGCAACCCACCCTTTAAAACCAAAACCCTTCTAAATGCACTCAGCATCCCGTTATAATGCTTGTATAATGTTTGTACCATATGTTATCACCATTTCTAAACAAAATCATGACGATTTTTGTAAAATCAAAATCCCTTTCAAAATGTAAAAATTTTCGAAACATAGGCCTAATATTAGCGCAAAACCAAATAAAACTCATCCAATTGTCGAGTCAAAATTCGGGCCTCAAAACCCATTTCAAAACCTCACTTCGAGTCCACTCCTACAACTACACTAAAGTTGACTAGGACCAACATTTTCAAACTTTGTCATTTCCTCAAAACTCACTTGACACAAGTGGTATACTCCCACTTCACGAGTCAAAACATTTTTTTTTTCGAGTAAGTGTGCTAGAATGGTCGATCGTGTTTTGATTCGTCGTCGTTCTCTTATCCAGTTTCCAAGATGCCTGAAACAAGCGACGTGAACCACAACCAACTCCAGAATGGTAATCATCAAATCCTAGCCGCACTAGCTCGTCTCCAAGTCACTCAAGACCAAGTGATCGCCTTTAAACAATCGAGGGCCGAATATATGCCGTGGAAACGAGGATGCCTCCTCGAGAAAGTGAAGTCTCTGATGAATTTGTGAATAACTTCGGGGACGAAAACCCTCTCATAGGTATGACTACAGCTGAGAAACGACTCCAATACTTGGAGGAACAATTGATGTATCTCAAAGGGGATGACATTTATAGGGAAAATAATCGTAAATATGAAGCCGTGAGTTCCAAATTGCCAACCAACTTCAACATGACGGATATCCCTAAATTCAAGGGGCATGAAAACCCTTTGAACCATATCCGTGCTTTCAAGGACTACATGTCTATCAAAGGCATTAAACCCGAGATATTCTTAAGCATCTTTCCTTCATCTCTTAAAACCATCCCAAAACAATGGTTCTATTCTCTAGAGCACAAGAAAATTGCTACCTCGGACGATGCTGCAATTGAGTTCGCCAAGCAATACGTGGATAATGCTGAAATCCAAGTCAACATGCGCACTTTAGAGGTTCTTACCCAAAATGACAAAGAAGGTTTCACCGACCTCCTGAGTAGGTGGAGGAAGACTAGTACTCAACTTGTTGAACGTCCAGATGAAGCTACCCTCATGGAGAAATTCGTGGACAACCTAAAGCCCATCTATGCAAGTCAATTGAGGTACCAAAACATTAAGACCTTCAAAGACTTAACCGTACTAGGAACCAGGATCGGAGATGACATCCGTAAAGGGCTCTTGTCCAAAATGGTAGGCCGTGGATATCAAGGCTCAACAAGTCGTTCTTACGGCTCTACTAGCAAAACTAATGAAGTTAACCTTCTCGAGCCATCTAGGAAGAGTACCCCACCAAGGAAATTCACAAATATTGGGGACACATATTCCAATGCTCTAAAAAGTTTGATGAAACTGGGTAAACTTCAACCCATAGGCCCTACACCCGAATCAGAAAAGAAATCCAAGTTCTGGGATGAGAATTCGTACTGCGAATACCATAGAGGTAAGGGACATGATACAGAGAAATGCTAAAAACTCAAAAATGCACTTCAAGACATGATTGAAGACGCTCGCCTACCAATACCGCCTGGAGGTAAGCCTAACAACACTCAGAATCCTCTTGGAATTCTAGTGATTACAAGTGAAGAATCTACCATAGATTGTTCACACCTCATTTCTCCAAATAAGATGAAATTCATGCAATAGAGAATGAAGGGAACTACTCTACCATTTCCCCAACCATCACCGATTTCATTGCATGGGCAAAAAGTGTGAATAGGCAAGTCATGGAACTAGAGAGTGTAGTGGCAACCCTACGTGATCCCAACGCAACACCTAAAGAACGTCCACCACTAGTCTTCTCTCAAAACACTACGATGCAAGAAGTAGTGGCCATGGTTGATGAACTAGTCGACCAAATTATCCAATTGGAGGCCGAAACCATAAGAATGAGGGAACTTGCTTCTGTCAATGGAATATGGGCCGATGATGATGAAGATGAGTATCTCAGTGAACACTACCTAGTCAAAATCAGTGAGCAAATAGTCCAAAATTGTGAAGATCAAGATGTAGACCATCTTACTCGTTCGGGACCCCCATACCAAAACACTTCTCAAAATGGTCCCATAGCGAATGGTCCAACCAATGTGGTCACACCAAAGGATAATGAAGGTGACTCTACCGACCATTTGCTAAAGCAACTACAGAAGACAAAGGCTGATCTTTTAGTCTGGCACCTAGTGGCAAGCTCATTCCCACATCGCCAAGCTTTACTGCAAGCCTTGGCCAAACTAAATGTGGCACATAACTCCACACCCGATGACGTAGTCAATTTGGTCTTCCAAGAATCACCAAAGCTAAGTAATCCTATTACTTTCTCGGATGAAGATTTGCCACCCTTTGGTGCTAGTCATAACTTGGCTCTTTATATCACTGTCATTTGCTTAAAGAAGAATGTGTCAATGACTTTGGTAGATGATGGCTCCGCCGTCAATGTCATACCCTTGAAAACAACATACAAATTGGGCATGAAAGAGTCGGATTGGACCCCTACCAACACTACTACAATTCTAAGCTAGGAGAACGGTCACTAACCGTTCTTAAAACACCTTTCAACCGTGTTGTGGCCAAGCGTTCTCTTTGACATAAGAGAACGGTTAACACGAAGCCAAACCGGTCTCTTTGTAACTACAACGAGAACGGTTCTATACTACAACCGTGCTATTATGATATTAGAAAGGGAACCGTTATATATGGAACCGTTTTCTTTGTAAAGACAGAAAAAGCGCCAATTTGTTAAAATGAAATTTGGCGCCGCGCCAGTTACTTTTTTCAAATTTGGCGCCATTATAGTATTTGAGGTTCAAGGAGAACGTGTATTACATGAACCGTTCTCTTTGATTTTTTTATTTTTTTTTAAATATTTTTTTTCGAAACCCCTACACGATTAAATCGTATAGCTTATAGGAATTCTATATATATGTGCAATTCAGAAACTTCACAGCATGTATTACGGAACAAAAACCAAACTTTTTCATTTAATTTGAATTCATGACTATAATTCCTTACAAAAATCGACAAAATCCTATCCAAGTGCAAAAATAAGTATACGTATAAATATCGAAAAAAATGTATAAATAAAAATCTTTCAATCCGCATCACTTATTCCTATCCAAGTGCAAAAATAACTATAAGTAAGTAACTGGTAATCATCGTCTTCATCCACCATTACTTGTCGGCTTAAAATTGAGTGTGAATTCAGCCCAAATATTTCGCACCTCGTCAATTTGCTCAACCGTATATGTCGTTGGGGCGGTTAACATGAACTGTATACATACACCCAAAACTTCAGTTAATACTAGCTTGTTACGTAAAATAATTACCAAGATGGAAAGAATGAAACAAAGAGATGAAAATGATTGAAATGATAAGGAAAAATACTTACATTATGGGCGACATTAACATATCTTGCTTTGATAAGCTCCAACATATATCGGCAAACATAATATCCGCATAATACGGTCCCAACCGGCTGCCGAGGACACTAAATTAAAAAACCACAATGAGTTGATGAGTTATTTGCAAGTACATGATCAAAAGTTCAAGAAAATGTCAGAAAATCCAAGAGAAGGACGCTTTTCCAATCAAGTCTAATTCAAGGCATATAAGTTTCAAATACCAACAGTGGAAGAAAAAGGTTCCAGTAGAGATTTGGTATTGCAAGAGATTTGGTCATATGGAAAAGGAGTGCAGACAAAAGCAAAAAATGAGACCAAGACACAAGCAAGCCAACTTCTCAAGTATTATCAGTTTGTCATATATTGTTGATTTGATTATTTGTCATATATTGTTGATTTGATTATTATTGTTGATACGTGCATTTTATATAGTCTATTTAGCCTATTTTATGCACGTATTTCTATGCTTTTATCGTGGTTTCATGCTACGAAATGCCCCGAATTGCATACTTTGGAAGTTCTTGTCTTATTTGCAGGAATGAGCCATAAAGTAGCGAAATCAAGTCATTTACTGTCCGTTTTGCATGCATTTGGAGGAAGAGATAATTTGGAGCGGGAAATATTGCTGTCTTGGGATGCGTGAAGCTATTTCGGGAGCTAAGAGGACAAGTCAAAGACCAAACTACAAGACTAACACGAGCTGGAACCAGGAACCACTCGATCGAGCAGTTTCTCTTGGTCGATCGAGTGAACAGACGGAAGAACTGTTCGATCGAGTGAACAACTGTTCGATCGAGCAGCTTCTCTTGATCGATCGAGTAAACAGACGCAGGAACTGTTCGATCGAGTGACTTAACTGTTCGATCGAGCAGTTACAAGCTATTGGGCCTCCATTCACGTTAAGCTTAGATTAGGTTTTACTTCTTTTTAGGCTATAAATAAATCTAAGACGGAAGACGTTAGTACGCACTTCACTACTCTCCTTTCTCCTCTCTTACTTTCTCTATACACTGTTACTTTGTTCTCTTATTTCCGGATCGCTTAATTTCAGTAATTTTTCTTCCCTTATTCACTTTCTAATGTTTATTTCTTCTTTTATTATTGTTCTTGTTTATTTTATCATGCATAGCTAAATCCCCTAGTATGTTAGGATTAGGGAAGCCGTGGTAGCGATGTTTTAACTGTATTAAATAGATTAGCCTTGCGGTAGGAATTGTATTAGGCAATTTAATTGTTATCCGGTCGAATGTATGCATGCAGGAGACCATAAACCTAGTTAACCCCGACCTAGATCGAAAGATTGGAAGGGAAGGCTTGCTTAGTTACAATAGGGTATTGCAGTGAGGGCGAAAGTTAAGTCATTTTACACTCTAGGGCGGTTTAAGGACCGAAAGGTGACGACCATAGCTCTTCCTATCAATAGTCTAATCGCCTTAATATTCCCCGATATAATAGATCCGATAAATTTGCCACGGTGGACCGACTCTTAGCATACTTCTTTCTCTTACTGTTAATTCTTTTCCCTTGCCTCAATCATTAGTTTAGTTAAATCAATCAACCCCCATTAGTGACAATTAGACAGATAAACAGACAAATAGATAGTACACCGCCTCCCTGTGGAGATCGACCCTACTTGCCGCTGACTTCTGTTAGCAGTAATCTAGGTATTTTATTTTTGGTGTAGAAACGACCGCATCAAATTTTGGCGCCGTTGCCGGGGAGGCAATCTATTTATTTATTTGTTTAATTTTATCTGTTTTTAGCCTCAGGGGATTTTTCCCTTGAGGCTGTTTTAATCTTTTGTTTAGTGCTGTTTTGATAGGCCTTACAGGTACTACCTAGACAGTTCTAGGTGAAAGACAGTCAAAGGGAAGGCTTGAGTACCTTTGACCCACCACCGATGTCCCATTTTATGGAACAGACGGTGATTTACGGCGGGAGATGTGGTTCTGCTGAGCACAATGCAGCTGTAGTTGTGCCGCCACATCCGCCCTATCAATGGCCACCGCAACAAGATTCCCCTGATATACAAGAAGAAGACCTTGCGGAGCTGAAATTCTTGATGGAGGAACTTGCATTCCAAGTGCAAGAATATGTCTCGCGATTTGATGAGCTCGAGTCTGCAGTTGCTCAATTAGCAGCTGAGATGGAGAGAGAAGAGGTCGCGGAGCTGACATATTTGATGAGAATGCTTGTATCACAAATGCAAGAGAGTGATAGGGATATGGATACTCGAATCCTTGCGCTGAAGTCACAAATAGCTCAGTTAACAGCTGAGATGCAAGAAGAAGAGGTTTATCTTGCTGAGAGCGGTTTTTCTCCTAAGGAAACCGTGTTGCCCAATGACGAGGATGACTTCTATGACTCGGACGACGAGTTCCTATCATATTTCACTACCCCACGCGAAGATTTCAGCGCTGTACAGGAGGAATCACTCGATCGAGTGACAATTATTGGTCGAACGAGTGATTTTCCAGAAGACAGTCCTCGATCGAGTGATATCCCTTCTCGATCGAGTGACATGCAGGAGGATAGTTATCGATCGAGTGATGTTTGTACTCGATCGAGTGAATTGCGGGAAGAGATTGGTCGATCGAGTAGTAATTCTGCTCGATCGACTGATTTGGTCATTGGGAGCTGTAATTCGTCATTTAGGCTTGATTTAGATGACGACTTTGATGATGACAACGGTTATGGTGAGTCTCCCTTATTCAAAGCCGAGCTGGATGCACTTGAGGCTGAGATTTACGGGACGGATTCCACTGAGGGCGACAAAAGGACAAATTTGAGTCGGTAATTACTCCTAGCACGGAAGAGGTAATGAATTCTTTTATCTATGATTCCGTCATTGAGAGTGATCAACCCGAGGTAGTAAACGGTAATTTTATTATTATTTGTAAATTGCCTCGTCTTATTCATGCTTCCTTTTTCAAAGCTATACCCCCTCATATGTGGACGCATAAATTAGCAATTTCTCACCATCCTTGTCATTTTAAAATTGTTAATCTAATTTGGAGCCCTGAATTATTGACAATTGCTCCCGCGCTCCTTTATTTGGTGGATAAATTTAGGAGCGCCCATAGGAAATTTGTTAGACTTAAATGTCTACATATCTTTATTTCCTACTTTGCTATTCCACTTTTGTGCTACTTATGCTTTTGTGTAGCACATGCGCAGATGTATGATTTGATGTCTGCGCGCTTTGAGTCTTTTTTTGATCGTGATTAATTATGTGGCTCGAAGAAAAAGAAGGTCGAGCCGGGACTGATCGAAGCTAGCGCTACCCGGGAGGCAACCCGGAGATTTTATTTTGTTTTTATTTCATTTAAGTTGTAATAAATGGTTCTTATACCATAAAACTTTCTCAGTATGCTTGTTTTGGTTAGTTGCGGGCTGTTTTCATTGCATTTTGCAGGAATTCATCGAGCATCACTCGATCGAGTGGTTTCGATCACTCGATCGAACACTGTAGCAAGGGGATTCACTCGATCGACTGATTAATCACTCGATCGAGTGCCTGCAGAAAGGAAACTACTTGATCGACCGGTGCACCATTCGATCGATCAGTTTTTGAGCGCCCATTCATTCGATCGACCACTGTTCAACAGACATCGAGTGATATTGACTTGGATTAGCTTCCTGAGACGGTTTTTCGGGCCTTAGCAACCTCCCATTTCATGGTCGGTTTGGGGAGGTCCCCTTATTTGCGCTTTCTTGTGAGTTTTTCCGCTTTTACTCTCTCTCTCCTTCAGTTTGCATTTCCTTTCCATGTTTTGGTACAATGAGGGCATTGTACGGTTTGGTTTGGGGAGGTTATGCATCCATATCTGTGTCTGCATTTTGTTTTCATTGCATTTCTGTTTCACGTTTATTTTCTGTTTGCATTGTTTTTATTTCATAAAAATCAAAAATCTCAAAAAAAAATTTGAATAAAAAAAAAAATTTGAATAATTTTGAAAAATTTCAAAATTTTTCACGTTTATTTTAGCATATAGGTTGAGTCGGAACGGTAGATTTCAATGATGAAATTGCACTACATTTGTCTTTTCGCTTAAGCCCTGCATTAAACTTTCATCTTTTAGCTTTGTCTTATCGCATATCTACGAGTTAATGTTTAATTTAGCTGAACGAATAGACTTGACCTGATATTTTGGCAACCTACTTATATATTCTAAGGGATTAGAGCCTTATAAACTGGTGTCATTGTGACCAGTTTCATGTAGGATTGTGAGTAGATACTCCTTGCATAACATGTATCATCAATTTGCACGTATATGAAATTCAATTGCTTTTTGCCGTCATACATTCGGGTTAGTGGTTGGTGTCACATGCAGGGAGGTGCTTACAAATTCCCTTTCTTTCATTTTTACCCATTTAACTCCACATTAGCCAAATTTGCCAGTTGACCCTTTAGCTACATCCAAATTTAGCCTGCCTTGTCAAGCTAGTTTAGATTGTTGTTTTGCGGTATATATTCCATTGTATCAAATGTTGGCGCATATTCTGTTGATTCGGAGTTGGTAATTTATGAAGGAGAGGAGGACGACGAAAATAAGACGTGAAAGGAAAAAAGAGAAAAAAAAATGACGTGAAAAAGAAATGAAAAATGAAAAAAAAGAAAAAAAAATTCGAAGAAAAGAAAAAGAAATCGAAAAAAAAAAGATGTTGTTAGTTGACGGTTTCTGCTCCTATGTTCTATCTTATATCATTTGAGGAGTGTTTGCAGTTTGGTTTGGTGAGATTTTGTGCCAATTGAAGGGCATGTGCTTAGATTCATAATTGAGTTGGAAATGGATATGTTTCATATGATTTTGTTTAGGTACTAGCTTGATCACCTATACCTCCACATTCCCATAAATGTTTTGCCTTTTCTTACCCATTGCCTCACTTTACCATATTTTTTGTAAGCCCTCGGCTGTGACGGACCTTGTTTGGTTGGAATGTATGTTCGGTAGCTAGAATTGTCTATCATATTAGTTGCATGCATGTTTATGTGGGTCGTAGTCTAGGTGAGCGACTATTTTTCTTCTTCTCTCTTACATACATTTGCTTACCCCTTGCTTCATGAGAGAAGAGTGACCCGTGAGAGTCCATTATTAAAGGTCTTGCAAGGTCGACGGTTCAGCTTTATTTATAAACATCCTATAACTCGTTTGCATTTGACTGTCTGCTATAAGTGTTAGTTTGCTTGCATTAAATTGGCTTAAGTGGGCATTTGTAGCTAGCTCTGAGTTATTTTTCCGTTCCATTAGCGTATAGTTTTGAGTTTACTCGGGGACGAGTAAAGGTTTGGTTTGGGGAGATTTGATACGTGCATTTTATATAGTCTATTTAGCCTATTTTATGCACGTATTTCTATGCTTTTATCGTGGTTTTATGCTACGAAATGCCCCGAATTGCATACTTTGGAAGTTCTTGTCTTATTTGCAGGAATGAGCCATAAAGTAGCGAAATCAAGTCATTTACTGTCCGTTTTGCATGCATTTGGAGGAAGAGATAGTTTGGAGCGGGAAATATTGCTGTCTTGGGATGCGTGAAGCTATTTCGGGAGCTAAGAGGACAAGTCAAAGACCAAACTACAAGACCAACACGAGCTGGAACCAGGAACCACTCGATCGAGCAGTTTCTCTTGGTCGATCGAGTGAACAGACGGAAGAACTGTTCGATCGAGTGAACAACTGTTCGATCGAGCAGCTTCTCTTGATCGATCGAGTAAACAGACGCAGGAACTGTTCGATCGAGTGACTTAACTGTTCGATCGAGCAGTTACAAGCTATTGGGCCTCCATTCACGTTAAGCTTAGATTAGGTTTTACTTCTTTTTAGGCTATAAATAAATCTAAGACGGAAGACGTTAGTACGCACTTCACTACTCTCCTTTCTCCTCTCTTACTTTCTCTATACACTGTTACTTTGTTCTCTTATTTCCGGATCGCTTAATTTCAGTAATTTTTCTTCCCTTATTCACTTTCTAATGTTTATTTCTTCTTTTATTATTGTTCTTGTTTATTTTATCATGCATAGCTAAATCCCCTAGTATGTTAGGATTAGGGAAGCCGTGGTAGCGATGTTTTAACTGTATTAAATAGATTAGCCTTGCGGTAGGAATTGTATTAGGCAATTTAATTGTTATCCGGTCGAATGTATGCATGCAGGAGACCATAAACCTAGTTAACCCCGACCTAGATCGAAAGATTGGAAGGGAAGGCTTGCTTAGTTACAATAGGGTATTGCAGTGAGGGCGAAAGTTAAGCTGTTTACACTCTAGGGCGGTTTAAGGACCGAAAGGTGACGACCATAGCTCTTCCTATCAATAGTCTAATCGCCTTAATATTCCTGATATAATAGATCCGACAAATGCCACGGTGGACCGACTCTTAGCATACTTCTTTCTCTTATCAAGTTAATTCTTTTCCCTTGCCTCAATCATTAGTTTAGTTAAATCAATCAACCCCCATTAGTGACAATTAGACAGATAAACAGACAAATAGATAGTACACCGCCTCCCTGTGGAGATCGACCCTACTTGCCGCTGACTTCTGTTAGCAGTAATCTAGGTATTTTATTTTTGGTGTAGAAACGACCGCATCAATTGTGTAGGTGTAGTACAAGTGTGAATGTTTATTAGTGAGACTGGTGATGATGATGACTAGTCCAGGGAATGTAGCAGTGTACCATGGCAGCTGTAGTAGTAGTAATTCAAGACTAGTTTGTGAAAGCAGGCTCAAAATAGCAGAGTTGGTGTTAAGGATATTGATATTGGGTTTGGGTGTCCTTGCAACTGCCCTTATCGTGTCTAACACTCAGGTCCAACTCATCTTCTCCATCAAAAACAAGGCTAAATACATTGACATGAAGTCTCTCCTGTAACAACTTTAACCCTCCCTACTCATATCTATCTATATATCACCATCACAATTCACACGTACACGTCGTCTTTGCTGCTTTTGTTAATTGCATTTTCTCTAACAGGTTCTTGGTCCTAGTCAATGGGATCATTGCTGCCTATTCCTTGCTACATATACTCAGATGTCTTACAGGAATCGCCACAGGGACCATTCTCTTTAGCAAACCTATAGCATGGCTCATCTTCTCCGGCGATCAGGTTTACATACATACTTATACGCATCAAGAATTCAAGATTTATAATTAAAATAACTAGAATGAGCTATTCAGTTCCCTTCACCTACCAAACAAACTAAAAATTTAATAATGCAACGATTTCCATCGCCAGGATCCCTACTTTTTATCATTATACACTTGTGCAACAAAAGGACATATTGCAATTCACCTGAAATTTAAATTTGAGAAACCCAGTTTGTAGAACATCGAACAATAAGATTGAACTAATCAAATGAACTTATATAGAAACAACAATGGGGCTCAATATAATCAATCAATCATGCGGCTCATGTTGTGGTATAGTCAATAAATAAATATGCACATTATAGAAGATATACCTTAATAATTTTCCAAGAAAGCGGTTTTGCGTCGAACCCGGCAAGTGGATCAATTGAGTTTCTTTTCTCGAATGCTCTGTATTTCAATTAACTAAAATAAGTACTTACTTCAAACATAATTCAAACCACAATAAGTAGTGTCTCAACCATTTTCTAACCTGGTAATTGTGTCCAAGAAAAATCGGCGAGGCTCCGTATATGCAGCAGGATCACACCTATACACAATATTATCAGATGGACTAATCGCAGCCAACATCCAATGATCACTTCGATTACAACAAGGGAACAATAAGAATATCTTCACGTAGTTAACAACAATAATAAATAAATATATATAAAGTTCGAGAAAATATGTATACCTTTCGTGATAAGCTGCAAATATAAGTTTTCGACCCCCGCCACACAGTCCCTACAAGTCATAGCTCTAGAACATAATCTGATCGAAAATCTTCACTTTCGGATGAAAATTTTGACAACAGCTCGGGGGACAAGAATCCATATAAAGTACTAGACTTCATAGTATCACTAAGATCACTCAGATACCTACAACAATTGCAACTAAACTTGTTCAAATAGTTCATAAAAAACAAGTGAATTGAAGAAAATGGTAAACAGGAATGAAACTTACTGTTAATCCTATAAAATGTTCAAAATTCTTACCTCATAAAAATAGCAATGTGAGAGGCTCCTATCTCGCCCTCATCACACCAATGAATAAGCTCCTCATAAGAAATCAAAGATGTGTAGTTATGAAGGTGTTATACATGGTCATCAATAGGAACGTTTATAAGTGCTCCGCTCGTCTTCAATATGCGAGCCTCATGTAGTAAAGATTTCATCAGCGGGGTTCTCAACTTTTGCTTAAACTCAGAGCTAACTTCTACACCCAGAAAAGTCGGGACCAAAGGTTGTGGAAACCTTTGAGTCTTCTTCTTCTTCTTCTTCTTCATTATGATCCCCATCTTTATAATTTTTTTTTTCCTCAAAACAGTTAGCATTTATAATTACTTAGTATAAGATAATAATTTGAATTTAAATTTTTTTTATAAAATTACCTTAGTAGGAATATGAATATGATTGAGAGGCCACTGAACATATGAGTCCTTTGCATCAGACAGTACTATCAACTCATCTCTAATAGGCACAGGCAACTTAGCTTTTTCCGATCCAGGAAACACTTTCTTATAACCATCAAGTAGTGAAGCGCCGTGAATAGTTACGAATTCCCCCTTACCTTCCATGTACATCAAGCCTGATGCCACCATCTTGTTTGGATTCTCAGGTAATGATAATTCACAGTCTCTCCAACCCTTAAAAAATTTTAGTAAAACCTTTACTAGGTTTCGCATAAATAATAATAAGTTTCGTGCAAATCAAAATGATAAATCAGAAGATGATACCTGCTGCTCACTAGGTGGCTCTTCATGTGGTATTTTTTCATGGGGTATCTCTATACGGTGTGACAGTTGTTTGGATTGCTCCTCACTGTCTTTAAGGTGTGGATCTTGACGAGATTGCTCTCCACTCTCTTGTATAGAGATACTACGAGAACCATCAGTAGATTCATAAGCATTCGATCCTTGAGTATGAAGGAAATGTAAATTCATATACATAAATAACATACTCATATATGCTAAACTAATTTGTCATAAAATTAAAACGGATTTTATGCATGCAAACAATAATATAAATAGAGGAGAAATCATGTCCTTACATTGTATATTTCGGCTATTAGGGCACAAGAGAGATCACCTTTCTCTTCTTGTTCTTGAGCTTTTCCAATGGAAGAACAAAGATCTAAGTGTAAGATCTCTCCCTATGCTTTATACCCAAGGCTTTCACTTAATCTAATTAATATTATGAATACTAGTATAATATTAATCTTATGAAAATTGAACCAAAATAGTTGATATTTTAGCTCCTAAAACCGGGTAGAGGAGAAGAGATTTTGGAGTAAATAATCTCTTTAATTTATCATAAAATGTAGAGAGGAAATTATCTTTCTAACTCTAGAAAAATAAAATGTGAATTGAATGAATAAAAATTAGAGAGAAAACTCTCTAAAAGCCCCTAGGAAAACCGGTGGGTGGGGTGCTTTTTGGGGAGCCAATGCATGCCCATATTGGTCTTCACAAGGAGAATAGGGTTGCATGGCTACTTAGCTATTTCATCATTATGTTTTCTATTAAGATTTCTAAACACAATTCTAGCTAATACACCTCCAATATTTCGGCACTTTACATATTATGGTGTCCATATTATTTTTGTCAATTGTCTATATGTTACATGTCACATGTCACATATATTTGATATGTAATTTTTTATCATATTAAAAATCAACGTATTAATAAAATACGTCACATACAAAAATTGACTTAGTAATCTCATAATTACTTGTGCCAAAAATTTTACCAATTTATAAATCACAACTGATTTTATTTATAACAATTCATTCAATTTAATTGTTACATTAAACAATTATTTCATCCGAGTAATGATACAATTCAATTACTCAGACCGTATCTTATTTAATCACATTTCAATATGATACGTAGATTTTACTTCCAAAATCGTCCGTCAATTTTCAAGTAATTTAATTAACTCGCAACATTATACGATCAATTAAATAATCAATTAAGTGTATTGCCCTTTAGGTATGACCTAGGGGGTCAACTGATCACCACCGTCACACACGGCATAATGTCAAACTCTAGTCAGCCAATCATTACCGATATATGTTGACCAGTTGACAGTAACAATATTACTTCCCAATTGTATTCTTTAGAATGAGATTTAATGATGATATTAAAATCACATGATCGCACTATTGTTGAGGACACATTTCCCAACAATCTCCCACTTGTCCTCGACAAGTGTGCGTCACCAATTCTCTTGTCCTATTACTATCTCCCACTCAATGCAAGGTGTCTTTCAGGTCGTACTTGCAAGTGATCATATCGAGAGTGGTTTCCTCGATCTGGAGAATAACTGATTGACCGGATTTATCCACTCTGGATGCCATCCGAGCGTGGCCACGCATTTCCAGTTCATTACTCCTCGAGTGGCCCTGAGATATTGTTATAACCCTGACTAGGGGTGGACAATTCCTATCGCACTCATTCCCTTCGACTAGCCACAACCATCATAACCCAAAATATGCCCATTTGACCCCATTTACGAAGGTCGTAGTAACACAAATCAAAGTTAATCTGAAACTGTGCCATCTTAGGTGAATAGTCTTTAGTCAAAAGAATCGACTCATTTGAATACTATAGTAGCTCTCGCCACGACCAGGCTATATAAATTTGCCAGAACTCTATAAGCGGTCATAAGGCCCGACAAAATGTTCCTAACAATCCGCCTATGTGATCGACTAGTCATCTCACATGACTCTATGGCATTTGAACTTGCCATCAATCGCATCACACTCTAGTCACTTCGAGACGTCACCTCATACAAGTAACTATGGGCAAAACAATGTTAATCCATGTTCACTTTAACGGGGTTCAATTGTCTCTACAACCCGTTTGGATGTAACAAAGTATAAATTAAGGATAAAAGACAAATGCGATTATGAACATGAACAAAAACAACACTTTTATTTCATTTCAAAATCTAACAAAAATTTGGTACACGTTTAAGTCCCATGGACGCAACATGCCCATCATGCTTAGCCTGCGATAAAGGCTTGGTGAGCGGATCGGCTATGTTGTCATCCGTCCCAACCTTACAAATCGCAATTTCCTTTCTTTCAATGAAATCTCTTATTACATGATACTTTCTAAGTACATGTCTAGATCTATTACTAGACTTTGGCTCCTTAGATTGGAAGATCGTCCCACTATTATCACAATAGAGAGTGATGGGATCATCGGCGGTAGGTACTACTTTTAGACCTTCCGTGAATTGCTTGATCCACATAGCTTCCTTGGCAGCTTCTGATGCTGCTATGTACTCAGCCTCCGTTGTCGAATCCGCGATTCTGACTTCCTTGAAGCTTCTCCAGCTTACGGCACCACCATTGAGCATGAAAACAAAACCAGCTTGTGATTTCATGTCATCTCTATCTGTTTGAAAACTTGAGTCCGTGTATCCTGTAACACGCAACTCAGTGTCTCCTCCAAACACAAGGATAGAGTCCTTAGTTCTTCTCAAGTACTTAAGGATGTTCTTGACAGCAATCCAGTGACTCTCACCTGGATTTCCTTGATATCTACTCGTCATACTCAAGGCATACGAGACATCAGGACGTGTGCATATCATGGCATACATGATTGATCCAACAAATGAAGCGTAAGGGATCCACTTCATGCGTTCAACATCATAGGGTTCGGAGGGACATTGAGTCCGCTCAATATCGTTCCCGTTACCATAGGTACCAAACCCCTTTTGGATTTGTCCATGCTGAATCGTCGAAGAATCTTGTCAACATAAGACTCTTGACTTAGTGCCAATATCCTCTTGGGTCTATCTCTATAGATCCGGATACCTAATATGCGTTGTGCCTCTCCTAAATCCTTCATTTGGAAGTGGTTACCTAACCACTTCTTAACAGAAGACAACATTGGAATATCATTTCCAATGAGTAGTATGTCATCGACATACAAGATTAGGAACACAACATTGCTCCCACTGAATTTCATGTATAAACATGATTCCTCAACATTTCGAGTGAAACCATTTTCTTTTATAACATGATTGAATCGATGATTCCAACTTCTAGATGCTTGCTTAAGACCATAAATGGATCTCTTAAGCTTGCACACTTTGTTAGGATTTTTAGAATCAACAAAACCTTCGGGTTGTATCATGTACACCTCCTCTTCTAAATGCCCATTTAGAAAAGCGGTTTTGACATCCATTTGCCAAATTTCATAATCATGAAATGCGGCGATCGCTAACAAAATCCGTATGGATCTTAGCATGGCTACGGGGCGAAGGTCTCATCATAATGGAGACCTTGGACTTGGGTAAATCTTTTTGCCACTAGCCTAGCTTTGTAGACATCGTCATGTCCTTCTATGCCATTTTTGACCTTGAATATCCATTTGCATTGGAGGGGTCTTGCCCCTTTAGGCAAATCTACCAAGTCCCAAACTTGGTTTTCAAGCATAGAATCCATTTCGGATTTCATGGCTTCAAGCCATAAGGTGGAATTAGGACTAGAGATTGCGGCCTTGTAGGTGGCGGGCTCGTCACTTTCCATAAGTAACACATCGAGTGTTCCATCTTCTTCGATAAGTCCCACATATCGATCGGGATGGCGAATTACTCGGCCCGTCCTTCTTAGTGGAGGAGGTACAACCGCGTTAGACGACGAAGGAACATCTTCTTGCGTCTCTATCTCGGTTTGTGGCTCTTGAACTTCATCAAGTTCAAAATTTCTCCCACTCTGTCTTTTAGAAATAAATTCTCTTTCTAAGAAGACAGCCTCACAAGACACAAACACTTTATGATCTTGAGGTTTGTAGAAGTAATACCCTCGAGAGGTCGAGGGATAACCTACAAAGATGCATTTTTCGGATCTTGGGGCTAGCTTGTTGTCGTTCTTAGTTTTGACGTAAGCATCACATCCCCAAATCTTCATATAGGATATATTTGGGATCTTACCCGTCCACATCTCACATGGAGTCTTTTCGGTGGACTTTGTGGGACTATTATTCAAAGATCGAATTGCGGTTTGTATCGCAAATCCCCAAAACGAGTTCGGTAACTCGGTTTGACTCATCATGGATCGAACCATATCTAGTAAGGTTCGATTTCTCCTTTCGGCAACACCATTAAGTTGAGGTGTTCCGGGTGGAGAAAGTTGTGATATAATACCACGACTTTTCAAGTGTGAATCAAATTCAAGGCTAAGGTATTCACCACCACGATCGGATCGTAGTGCCCTAATCCTTTTGTTCAATTGGTTCTCTACTTCGTTTTGGAATTCCTTGAATTTCTCAAATGCTTCACTCTTATGTTTCATTAAATAGATATACCCATATCTACTTAAGTCATCGGTGAAGGTTATAAAGTAGTCATAATTACCACGAGCGGTGATACTCATTGGTCCGCATACATCGGTGTGTATGAGTCCTAATAGCTCACTAGCTCGTGTCCCTTTACCGCTAAAAGGATTACGAGTCATTTTGCCAAGTAGGCAATATTCGCATGTACCAAATGATTGATAATCAAATGGTGTAATCACATTAGTAGAAATTAATCTTTTGATGCGATTCTCGTTTATGTGACCTAATCGACAATGCCAAATGAACGCTTCACTTGGGTCACTTGTTTTGAGTTTCTTTGATTGAATGTTATAAATATCATTAGTCGGTTTTGAGGTCTCTAAAATGTAAATGCCATTTATGGAAGAAGCTTGGCCAATAACCAAATCATTCCTAGAAATAGAGCAACGATTGTTCTTAATGACAAAACAAAAACCGTCCATGTCTAGCATGGCGATTGAGATAATGTTTTTAGAGAGCGTAGGAACATAAAAACAATTATGCAAATACAACTCAAAACCGTTTGGCAAAGCTAGAACATAAGTTCCTTTGGATTCGGCCGCTACCCGAGCTCCATTTCCAAGTCGTAGATCCACATCTCCCTTGCTAAGCCTCTCCACATCTCTTAAACCCCGTAAATGATTACAAAGGTGAGAACCACAACCGGTATCTAGTACCCATGTCGTAGTGGAAGTATAATTTATATCAATAACATAAATTTCTTTAGGAATTGTACCTTTTGGAGTAATGAGTCCTTCCCTTATATTTCGCAAATACATAGGGCAATTCCTAAGCCAATGTCCCATGCCATAGCAATAATGGCACTCATCATTAACTTGCTTGATGTTTTTGACTTTCTTTGCTTTCTTCTTGAACCTCTTGCCCTTTGAAGCAAGAACTTGATTGTTAGAGCTCCCACTAGCTTTGGCATCTTTATCTTCCAGAGACAAAGACCCTATAGATCGTATGAGGTAGTCTTCCTGAGACGGACTCACACGAGGTCTAGTAGTAGTGGGTGGTTTAGAAGAAGTGATGAAATTTAGGTTTCCATCCGAACCTATCCCGAAATGAAGTTCTCTAGTTGTATCGAAATTATTGTTGGAGCATACGTCGTCAAGAACATGGTGATATGACTCAATAGTAATTGGTGCGGTAGCATTTGATGGATTCATTGTAATGCACTACAAATATGGAGGAAAGGAAATATTAACATTTGTCTTTTTAAATCATACTTGCAAATTTAACAAGATATGAACATTTATATAGTGACCTCTACCCAACTATAATAAATGATTCCAAGACCCAAATTCATATCGACTTAGGCACGGTGGGGCCGATACATCCTTTATCAATATAACTCGGTGGATTAACGTTTAATCGATTCTACTTTTAGAACTCTTGGTCGATAATATTACATTAACAATTATCTATAGCCCAAAACACATCGACAAGGGCACGGTGGGGCCGATACATCCCTTATCAAATACTTTTGTTGAGTTCAATCCAAATTTCGAATAAATGTGTCCATGATCCAAACCCACATTAACTTGGGCACGGTGGGGCCGATACATCCCTCATCAACATGAATTCGGTGGATTAACATTCATCACCCACTTCCCCTACGTAACAAGGTTTGTACCCCGGTGTGGCCGAGCGCACTCCCCTCGCGAAATAGGTTTTCATGGTTTCTACTATTTGGTAAGGCTATGTCTCAATTGATAGTTTTAGCGAGAGGTCATGTCAAATTATTATCTATCACGTTTTAAGTGAACTAAAGCGGTGAACTACGATAATTATATTTGACACGGTCGATAAACTCGATAAAATAAGACAATGCATGTTTAGTTATGGCGATTTAGCGATGCATGTGACATAAAATAAAATGCAAGCATAAAGATAAATAAATCCTAGTATGGCCTTTCCTAAAATAGAAAAACTATTAATCTATTACATATTCGGAAACCAACTCCATTGGTCCCTTGAACTTGGGTTGTGGCACACATCTCGAGGTAACACCGTCTTTATGTATCGCCATTCTTGAAGAAATCCGTCTTTTGGAACTCCGGAATGAATAAAATTACATAATAAATTACATAATTTCCTATTATACATTTGTAACTAAAATAAAATAAATCTATTAAATTACAAAACGGTGATACGAGATCACAATAAAAATTACAACCGAATCGATATTCCCATACATTTCGGAAATACCAATTAAAATCTAAGGCCATACTAAGTAAAATTACATAATTCAAAATTACATAAATTAAAATTATGACAATCATAAAGAAAAATGCAGCATTATAATATGTATGAACATGCTCAATTTTATGCTAAATCGCCTTTTAATTAGCCAATATCGTATATTACTCGGTTTTTACGGTTTTGCGTGATTTCAACATTTTATAATCACAAAAATACATAAACTCATATTTATGCATAAGTTAATTACCCTAACCTCTTAGGACTCAAAATATAGTCTTCACTAATAATTTGACCATAATTAACTTTTATTTACAAAATTGTTCATAAATGGACCAAAATTACAAAAATAAGCTATTAAACTTCAAATAAATCACAAAATTTCAAATAAATTCAAAATTCAAAATTTAAATTCATGAACATTCTGGAAAAATCCATGACACTCATAATGTTCAAAATCTTAGGTTAAAAATTTCGAAAAATTTCCGGAAAAACAATGTTGCGGTTTATCGATATTTAATAAAATAATCATAAAAACATGGAAAAATTATTTTCATTAACTTTTCAATTTTAGATCTGAAAAATACAATAAAATGCAACATTAGACGTTTTTCCTAAGTCATAGATTACGTTTTATTAATTTTACACTAATAATGTCACTATTTATGCTAATTTTTCTTCAAAAATTCATAAATCATGCTAAAAGACTTCTTTATAGCCAATTATTTTACACACATTTTGTAAAATTGCATGTGACAACATATTAATTTTCTATGACCAGATTCGAAATTTAACTCATATTAACCTATTTTTCTCTTAAATCCGAATTTAATAATGAAAAATTCATTTTTCGAGCATAACAAGTCCAAAAATTATGAAAATTTACAGGTTATCTCAAAATAATATATGTAACAACATATCCGAAAACCAAGTGAAAATTCGAAGTATAGCTATTTTTAGACCAAAAATGACATTTTTACTCATAAAATCACATTTAAATGCCATTATTGTAAAATATGAACAATAAAAATCCGAAAAATTAACCAAAATATCCTAAAACACTTTAGGACCAGAAATATTAACATGCATATAATAATTTCGTGATATATCATAATAACACAAATTTTACAAGTTTTATTTTGTTATTCATATAACTCGGAAAAACTTTTAACCAATTTGCATGCAAACAACCGTGGCTCTTGATACCGGTTGAAGGAAATGTAAATTCATATACATAAATAACATACTCATATATGCTAAACTAATTTGTCATAAAATTAAAACGGATTTTATGCATGCAAACAATAATATAAATAGAGGAGAAATCATGTCCTTACATTGTATATTTCGGCTATTAGGGCACAAGAGAGATCACCTTTCTCTTCTTGTTCTTGAGCTTTTCCAATGGAAGAACAAAGATCTAAGTGTAAGATCTCTCCCTATGCTTTATACCCAAGGCTTTCACTTAATCTAATTAATATTATGAATACTAGTATAATATTAATCTTATGAAAATTGAACCAAAATAGTTGATATTTTAGCTCCTAAAACCGGGTAGAGGAGAAGAGATTTTGGAGTAAATAATCTCTTTAATTTATCATAAAATGTAGAGAGGAAATTATCTTTCTAACTCTAGAAAAATAAAATGTGAATTGAATGAATAAAAATTAGAGAGAAAACTCTCTAAAAGCCCCTAGGAAAACCGGTGGGTGGGGTGCTTTTTGGGGAGCCAATGCATGCCCATATTGGTCTTCACAAGGAGAATAGGGTTGCATGGCTACTTAGCTATTTCATCATTATGTTTTCTATTAAGATTTCTAAACACAATTCTAGCTAATACACCTCCAATATTTCGGCACTTTACATATTATGGTGTCCATATTATTTTTGTCAATTGTCTATATGTTACATGTCACATGTCACATATATTTGATATGTAATTTTTTATCATATTAAAAATCAACGTATTAATAAAATACGTCACATACAAAAATTGACTTAGTAATCTCATAATTACTTGTGCCAAAAATTTTACCAATTTATAAATCACAACTGATTTTATTTATAACAATTCATTCAATTTAATTGTTACATTAAACAATTATTTCATCCGAGTAATGATACAATTCAATTACTCGACATCAGTATCTTATTTAATCACATTTCAATATGATACGTAGATTTTACTTCCAAAATCGTCCGTCAATTTTCAAGTAATTTAATTAACTCGCAACATTATACGATCAATTAAATAATCAATTAAGTGTATTGCCCTTTAGGTATGACCTAGGGGGTCAACTGATCACCACCGTCACACGACAGTAATGTCAAACTCTAGTCAGCCAATCATTACCGATATATGTTGACCATTGACATAAATAATATTACTTCCCAATTGTATTCTTTAGAATGAGATTTAATGATGATATTAAAATCACATGATCGCACTATTGTTGAGGACACATTTCCCAACAGAGTACTCATAGATATTCCTTTCATGAAACATTCTATTTCTTCTTGACTTGGCTTCTCACCACTTTGCCGAAAATGCACCATCATCTTTTGCATATTTGCCACTTGTGATTGCAGAGTATTTATCTGTATGTCGTAAGAAATAAATTTTTAAATCATGCTTAAAATTAAAATATTCTAGGTATACATAATTAATTACCGTCTGTTTGAGAGAATCAACTTCTGTCGGCGGCCTTTTCGGAGGCTTCCCAAAATATTCGATTATGCAAATGCCGTCGAACTCCGTACACGGCCACCATGTTCAGGTTTGCCGAGTGTCTTAGCAAGTATATCTTCTCGTCCTTGAGGCACAAATGTACCAGCCTCCACCTCTTTTTCTAGTTCTTCCTACATACACTCATCCATTATATTATATAAATACATATTATTTGTCAATTCGTAGAAGTAAATAATAATTCTCATAACAATTGAAGAACTTACAATTTTCAAAGCGACTTCCTTATCATATTCTGTCAGATCTCCGTTATTAGGCGTTTGACCCTTTAACCAAGTTAAGTGTCGGTCAACTTTCTCCAATATGTGTCCTTTAGCGGCAAAGTCTTTCTTCTATAAAAAAAGTAATGATAACTAGCTACTGTCTAAATTTGAGCAGATATACATAATAAAAATGAACCATGAAAGCATTAAAATAAATTGCACGACAAACTTATAATACTATGAACCGAAAACAAGATTACGACTTTAATTTCAATCCTACGGTAACTTTTTAACGAGAGCCATAGAACCTTGTCTTCTTCATAGAAGCATTCTTCTTGTTGTTTGCAGTTATTACCTTACAATTTACAGAAGTATAAAAATCAAACCTAATAATTAAGTGAATATTATTTTTGGTAAAAATTAAACAAACCTACTGAGAATATATTACCTTAAATGCCTCAGTAGTGTGGGACGCCACAAAGTCACTCCATTCATCTGGTGTTATAGTGTCATAAATTTCTGGTGGTGTCCTCCGTATTGCTCCTGTCTCGTCATATAGCCACTCACGGACTAAGGTGCATTTCCACTTTCTCCATAAACTCCCGCCTTCAAAGACACCATTCATAACGGTCTTCTATCACGATGAAAGCGCCCTAAACATCATACTCATAATAGAAGTTTGAGAAGGCAGAGAATCAGTGAGAATCAGTTTACATTTCCATTATATACCTCATTTTAGAGCCAAAATTTGCATATTCTTCTAAACCAGTGTAACATAGCTTAAAACTACTGTAAAACTTATGACAATGCAGCCATGGTAGAGCATTTCCATTAATTGATAACTGGCAGTGCTCGACATTAGGACATTGACACTTAGACATCTGCAGCAGGAGCTAGAGACAAGGGTCCATCGTTTTCCATACCAATGAAACAGTCCATGGAACTGCTGCAAGGAAATGCCAAAGCTGAATGCTATTCAGAGGAAGAAAATGGGTTGAGCATTGTTCTGAAACTTCAATGCAACATGCCCGACTTTGAAGCTTCATATCTAAAGTTCTACTCAAGAAAACCCTTTGATTCTTGTTTCATTTGGAAGATTAATGTACCAGCTAACTATGAGCTTTGGAATAGGACCAAGAGCTATTTTATTTTGTGAGAAAAGCAATTTCCAAATGAGACAGACAATCTGAAATGCATCAACAATTTCAGAATGTCTGGTCTGAATTCAGATGGCCATATCTCACGATTTAGATGGTGAGAAATTTTGTTCCTTACATGTATGAAATCTTGGAAGAGTCTACTTTCCAATGGAGTTGGAATAAACAATATTCAATGTGTGGATTTTTCACAATAAGCCTTCAAAGACTGTCACGATTTAATGCAATGTTGTTTCTGAACTGACCTGTCTGTGTTCAAACTTGAATAACTCACAAACTACTGGATATTATTGGGTAATTCTTTTTGGAAATGAAAGATAACATAATTAGCTTTCATTTGATGTATGTTGGGTAATTTTATCCTTCATGTTCTAAGAGAGATGGATTTTTAAAGTACAAGCTGCTGCACATGAAGAATGCTGAATGTTAGAATCTGACATGTTCTTGAAATGCATATTTTGTAAAAATCTGGCTCTGATGCCAAAGTTGCAATGAAAACCCCCAAGGTTCATAATAATATAAGAGTGGCACACAAAGTTGTAGGAATTGGATAGTTTTGGATAATTTGTAGGGAAGCTAATCTAATGCAAGGAACTTGTAAAACTTTGTAAAAATAGCAAGAATGCCTTATAAATTATGAAACTTGGCTTCAATTAAGATTAACACTAATGAAGCAGGGCTCAAAGTTTCAAGATTAATGGAGGACTCAAACTATGACAAATAATTTCCCCACAGGCAGGCAACAAATGAACTTTGACAAATTTGTGAGCAAGATAAAAGGAACTGTTTTGGTGAAATAATTTTATGGGTTAAAATGCAACAAAATAAAAGATATAATTTGTAACTTAATTCCCACAGTCTACTACAGGAAATTAGGTTATTAATTTTGGGGTTTTCCAAAGACAAATCAGTTTAACACAACCGGTTTAAAACCTTGGGGTTTTCCATTGTAGGAAATGCATATTTTTTTCATGAAAATAGCCTAATCCGTGTCCAAGTGTCGGATTCTTCTAAATGAAACATAGCTTAAAACTACTGTGAAACTTTTGGCAATGCAGCCATGGTAATGTACAAAGAGAACAATTATTTGATGGATTCCTTTCCAGTCTTATTTCAGATTATTAGCTCTGCTTTGGTTCTGAGGTTGGGCATGTAATGTACTTCCATCTGTAATGAGCTGGTTACCTTAGTTCTTATGAAATTTTCTCCCATATTTTGGCCCCAAAACACTAAAATTTCTGCAAATCATGACATCATTATCACCCTATTCACATTAGTTTCTATATTCCAGTTTTGGCTCTAAAATGAGAATCACTTGCTTCAAACTGTACTGCAGACTTGAATTTTGGTCTTATTTGAGTGAATTCCACACTGAATTGTATACTTTTTTTGGTTGATTTTAGGGAATGATCAATGTAAAACAAAATTATGTGTCAAACAATAAAGAGGTCACAAATGGAGTCGTCGCAAATCAACATTCAGATGGCAGAGGGACAGTAGCAAGTCTGATAAAAATACAATAAAAAACCAATTGACAGAGGTACAGTAGCAGGTCTGATGGCAAGGGACAGTAGCAGGTCTGATGGCAGTATGAACCAGCAGACTAAAGTCAGCTATCAGAGACAGCTATCAGAACATCAGTGCATCACAAGTTCCTTTCAGCCGAAACATTCACACTTCAAAACCAAATGCAATTAAGTAAAAATTTTAGACTCACCGTGATATTATCCAAAATTTCTTGCCTCAGGACATCATCAACATCGTCCCATGTTTCTAGTGTGCAACTAACATGCCTCCGAGTAATAACGCCAATCCAGCTACTAAACTTTCCAGCGTACGTTCTTGTAGGCAATCTGAGTTCTTTATCCCACTCCAATTCAATTGGTTTTTTCTCCTTAAGAGCTCTTGTCACTAAGTCCAACACTGTCCGACCCCTCTCCTTAGACCTCCTTTGTCTCTTCTTGATTATCCCATCAGTAGGAGAGATATTTTTGTCTTTCTTAGTTCGTTTACGCCTATGTGAGCCCATTAATCAACCTGCATACACAAATTCAATTCATTAAAATCAGTACTTATCAATTAAAATAAATAGAACATGTTAAGTTTGACAACGAATAATTTATAAAATAGTTTTAACTATAATCATAAGTAATAATCATCTTAAACCGTAACTTACTCATGTGTCAACGATGCGAGGCGTTTTCTCGAAGGGTATCGACTAATCCATATACCCTCATTGTGATCATCGCGGGTATATAAACTCGAAAATCTTGACAGATCCAGTATCATGTAAATTTGATTTATTACAATTAAAACCCTCAAATACAACATCTTCCTCAAAACTATCCACATCCCGCCTACTCCTTACGATAAAACAACCGACCAATTTTTATCCAATGGATCGGTGACATAAAACACCTGCTTTGCTTGTTTACCTAAAATGAAAGGATCTTCCTTATGTCCAATTTTATGAAGATTCACCGAGTAAATCCTAATTCATCCTTACGGACAGCAAGACATTTTTGCACCAAAATACGGTATTTCAAATCTGTGTAATCTAACTCCCAAATCTCTTCTATAACTCCGTAATAATGCATCTTACTTAAAACTGGATTCTTATCTTTTGAACTAGAAAAGTGCATTGCTTCAGCTTCTACACAAACTCCACTATTTTGCATCGTACTCTTGTCATCTTGCTCACGAGTGTAAAAAGTGCACCCATTAATGGCATAGCCACTATAAGAAGATGCATGAGTATTTGGACCAAAACAAAGTCTTTTTAAACGGGAAGAAATACAATCGGGATACTTTTGTAGGTCTTCTATCACTCGACCCTTGAACCAAACTCTAAATGTCTTGTTGTGCTCACTTGCAATCTACATCTCGGTTTTATTTCGATGATTCTTCCTTAACAGGCCCTTGTGTTCCTCAATGTAAGGTTGTACCTCATCCTCATTATGAAGGACATATGTGTGTGCTGTATGCCATTTATCAGCTGCCATACCTTAGCGAACATGACCCCTAAGACCTTTGCCCATCATCCACTCACTATGTCGATTCTTCGGAATGCCAAGTAACTCTGAATTTGATAAGTGTGTATAATAAAAAGAAAGAGCTTCATCAATGATAGCACGCTCGTCAATGCACCCTTCAGGACGATATCTATTAGACGTATAATCCTTGTATACTTTCATCAATATTTCAAAAGGATATTGATACCTTAAGTAGACAGGTCCAAGATATTTAATCTCTCTAACCAAGTGTACAGTCAAATGAACCATGATTGTAAAAAATGAAGGAGGAAAATACATTTCGAATTGGCAAAGAGAAGTGACAATCAGATTTTGCAATTCATCTAACTTTGTAGAATCAATAACTTTGTTGCATATGGCATTGAAGAAAAAACAGAACCTAGTTATGGCATATCGAACCTTTTTAGGTAAAATGGAACGAATGGCCACTGCTAGTAACTGTTGCATCAAAACATGACAGTCGTGAGACTTTAGACCACTAAGCCTGAGATCTCGCATTGACACGAGGCTACTAATATTTGAAGAATATCCCTCAGGCACTTTAACACTATGAAAACACTCACAAAACTCTATTTTTTCCTTTTTGGAGAGTGTATGGGCAGCAGGAGGCAAATAAATCCGTACTCCCTCCTCTTGCGGGGCCAACTCCGGTCGAATTTTCATATCCATCATATCCTTCCTAGCCGTCGGGTTGTCTTTTGACTTATTTGGGACATTCAAAAGAGTGTTGATAATATTGTCACAAACATTTTTTTTAATATGCATAACATCCAAACAATGTCTTATGGAGAGTTCCCGCCAATATGGGAGTGGCTCAAAAAAAGGAGACATTTTCTTGTATCCACGAGATGCTAATTTTGAACCCTTCTTCCCATATGTAATTTTAATATCTTTCACCCTTTCATATACATCATGACCGCTTAATATCTTAGGACATGGACGATGTTCAGGTTTTCCATTGAACGGTTTTTGTTGCCTACGATAAAAATGATCTTCATCCAAAAATCTACGGTAACCTAAGAAAGCTTGCTTTTTAGAAAACTTCAAATAGCAAGAATCTACATCTTCCCCACACAAGGGGCATGCCTCTTTGCCATGAACAGTATGACAACAAAGATTACCGTATGCAGGAAAATCAGATATAGTGCATAATAACATAGCTTTCAAATTGAAAACACTATTTTGGTAGGCATCAAATACTTCTACCCCTTCATCCCACAATGTTCTCAAATCATCAAGAAGAGGCGCCAAGTAAACATCTAAATCATTACCCGGCTCCTTAGGACCGGAAATCAATAAGGACAACATCAAATATTTTCTTTTCATGCACACATATGGAGGTAAATTGTAAATAGCTAAGAGTACAGGCCAAGTGCTATGTTGACTACTTAAATTCCCATAAGGATTCATCCCGTCAGTAGAGAGTGCAAGTCGAAGATTTCTGGGTTCTTTCCCGAATTCGGGATACTTGGCATCAATGTGTTTCCACTCTAAACCATCAGCCGGGTGTCTGAATTTGCCATCATTAGGTTTTGCAGAATTATGCCATGTCAACAACTTTGCATCTTCCTTATTCGCAAAGAGTCTTCGCAACCTAGGTATTATTGGAAAATACCACAAAACTTTTGCTGGGATCCCCTCCTTCTTTTTATATCGCCATTCATTACAAACTGGACAATGAGACAAACTCTCATATTCCTTGCGATATAATATACAATCATTAGGACATGCATGAATCTTCACATATTTCATACCAATTCCTCTAAGTATCTTCTTTGCCGCATAGGTACGATTAGGAAGAACATTATCCTCTGGAAGCATGTCCTTCAATAATTCGAGGAGGTCAGTAAAACTTCTATCACTCCATCCATTTTTTGCTTTCAAATTATACAGCTTAACAACAGCTGACAATTTTGTATAATTCTTACAATTCTTATAGAGAGGCATTTCGGAGTCTTTTAACTTTTCTAATACAATTCTTGTGATGTCATCTAAATTAGTAACATCGGGATCTTCATCTTCACCTAGAATGTCATCTTTATCATCGAGATCTAGGTCAGGGTTATCTTCTTCTACATTGTCTTCACTTATCCTGTCTCTCAATATTGTTTCTAACTCATCATCATCAAACTCGTCAGCAGAATTCATATCACAAGAATACGTATCCCAATCCGAATTATCCAATGAGCCGATACCTTTTTCCATAGGAAGAGTTTCCCAATCAATCTCAATCGCTCTTGACTGAACATCAATTTCTTCTTCCACTCTCTGTACCACTCTAGACTCCCCATGAAACCTCCAACGTCTATACTTTGGATTAAAATTATTCTTTTCTAAATGTATTTTAACTTCCGAGAAAGTCATATATTTAATATTCAGACACATATCACAAGGACATGGCATATTAGACGTGTCTTTCACATTCTTTCTAACGAATTCATAAAATTCACTAAACCAAAGATCATATGTAGGATCACCTATTTTCCCATCCATCATCAACGTACGATCCATATTAATCTATATAGTAGAAGAAAGTAATAAATATTACAACGAAATTTTTTTTTTTAAATGTACTCACCAGTAAATACTTTGTGAAAAATAATCCCTATTAGAAAATAACGACATATTTAATAATTAAAATAATAACTATATTGTTATAATTTGTTAAAAATCAACATTTAGTTACTCAATCCTACAAAAAAATAATATAATTAACCAAAGAAAACATTATCAATATAGTATAATGAGCTCAAATGTAATTTTTGATTTCATGCAGATTTACAAAAACTTTATATGAAAATAAATAAAGTGAAAACATGGAAGTGAAAATTAGGGTGATGGAAGAGAAAATAGCAAATAAAGTTACTTCTCTTGTCTTTACGAGGTAATGGAAAGGAGACATTATCTAGCTAATTAAAGTCACTACATTAGAGTTTACACTACGATTATAGCCACATCTCCGTCTACGAGGATTGTTCCTAATATTTTTCTAAGAACAAAGCATACAACTGACGTCAATGAAACTATCCTGAAGAACGGAAGATGGCACAAGGCAAGTTGCCTAGAACTAACAAAAAAAAATTATCATCGGCAAAAAACTATAACTAAAGCTAGGACACATTAACTTGGTTAAAACAGAGGATGCACTATAATTGAAATACGATTGATTACGATTAGCGGACAATAATATTGACCAAACTTGACCTTTTAAGACGGGATGCACTACTAACTATTGAAATACGCTTAGTCTCTTCTAAGACGGAAAATATCCATTCTAATATTTAGACAGATTAAATAGCACCCACTTAAACAGATGGGACGGACTTATTATACTCGAGAAATCAGTTCAAATTGGGAAAATTAGTGTACTATATTTGTATGAATTACAACAAAATAGGAAAGGAATACTCATTCAACTCATAAAGACGGAATTGATACTACTAGCAATCATAATCAACTAAGTACAATCATATCCGCATCCAGGGACATCCGATGGCCTAAACGAACAGCAGGGCTCGCTTTCGATAGCGGCAGTGTAACAACTAGCAATCATAATCCACTTAAGTACAATCATATCATCACCAAACACTAAAAGAATCACATCATCATACATTAAACTAATATTATTGTAGTATTATCATAAAAACTTAACATAATTTTAATTCTGTAAAAAACAAAAGATCATACCAGTAGCAACAATAATCAGCAACGATGAAAGCAAGCGGGCAAGGTGGTCGACGGTGAAGAGCGAACGCGGAAGAAATTGAGAGTGACGATTATAAGGAAGAAATTGAGAGTGACGATTGGATTGGAATGACGGGAAGAAGAGCGAGGTTTTTTCTTTTGTAATTGAGAGGGTTTTTTCTTTTTTCGAGGGCAAGACAGACAGCAGCCTACGGGCCTTTGTTTTACATCTAGTCCGGTTTTGTCACTGGGCCATTCTCTTTGTTGTATCAATGAGAACGGTTTCATGACTTAACCGTTCTCTTTATAATATTAAGCCGGTTCGTCAAACTAACCGTTCTCGTTGTTAATCTACCAGCACGGTTGGAATCAATCACCGTTCTCTTGTGAAGTCATATTTGCGCGCCCATAACAAAAATAAGCAAGAGAACGGTTCCGTTATCGACCGTTCTTTAAGTGGCGTTCTTTTAGCTTAGAATTGTAGTAGTGCAACCAAGGTGCTCGCACATATGATGGTACACGACGAAAGGTAGTAGGACTTGTTAACCTAACCATAGCCACATGGCCGATCGAGCGAAAGGTTAACTTCCAAATAGTGGACATTGAAGCATGCTTTAACATACTTCTGGGAAGACCTTGGATTCACGCTTCCAAAGCGGTAACATCCACCCTCCACCAGAAAATTAAAATCCCACTAAATGGTAAAGTGCTGACGATCACTTCGTCACCCATCAAGGCAATAATCGAAAAGAAGTCAAATAATCAAGTCCTTGCAGATCCAGTATATGAACTTGGGGGCTTCCATAGCATAAATGTCATAGAAAGTTAGTTGGCACCCTTATACTTTAATCCGTACTCTAATTTAGTGGTCAACCACATGCTCAAATCCCAGGGATACTTCCCGGGAATGCCTTTGAATCCTATCCGAAGGAACACCTTTGCAACCTACAAAGAAGGCAACTCACAAAGAATACCATTTGGACTAGGATACAATCCCACTAAAGAGGAAGTTCTCGAGATGCTCGCTCAAGTTCAAAACCGTAAGAATGTGGGAATCCAAATGCGACCCTACCTCCCTAGCCTAAATGGATACTTCGTTAGGGAAGGAAGTCAAGATATCTTTCACGGATTTCCCGAACCTTGGCACTATCTCGAAAAGCAGCTAGCCGGAATCGAGATCTTTCACGATTGCTACTTCATTCCTCCAGAAACGGCTCCTACCGTCAAGACTCGTCAAGCACCTTGCTTAGACGAATGAGATGTTAGCCTACTATTTGGAGAAGATCAATTTGTTAGAGCCGCGCAGGATGAGATCATTACCATGATACTTCAAGACGATCACTTCAACCCTACCGCGTTAATCACAGAAACCAACACCAATCAGCAGAAAGGATGGAGAAAGTCGATCAAGTGGACAAACGATCAAGGAAGACTCTTCAAGCTCACCACTGGAGAAGGAGAGATGTTCAAAGGAGAACCAGAAGACGATGAAATCGAGTCAGAGTCAGAGTCGGAGTCTAGAGAAGTTCCTAGAGAGTCTCCTCCTGTCGTCATTTCCACTCCCCTTGTTTCTCCTAGCTTAGTATCAGATAGTAACAGTAGTTCAGGAAATGTCCCAACAGCTGTCCCTTTACCGCCACTGACTACCGAACAGATGGCTTCTTTGTTTCAACATTTCTCAAACTTTAATATGAATAAATCAGGTTCTGCTTATTCTCTGTGTTACTCTGAATGCAATTCTGTTTACGATGATAGTGAGTATGACCCTGACCCAAACTCGATCGAGATACCTCCCTACATAGCCAAAGAAATATTACAAGAGGGGGAAGGGGGGCTAGTAATAGAAAACATTAAACCCATCAATGTAGGAACCGAACTAGAACCCCAAGAACTTAGGATAGCGACGACCTTGAGCTCTACCGAAAGGGCCAGTTTCATAGACCTCCTACACGAGTTCAAAGACGTTTTTGCTTGGTCCTACAAAGACATGTTAGGGATTGACAGGGACATCGCAGAGCATAGAATCCCAATCAAAACGGGTTTCAAACCCGTGAAACAGAAGCTTCGTCGAATGAGGACAGAATGGGCTCTCAAGATCAAAGAAGAAGTCGATAAACAATTCAAAGCCGGATTCATCAAAGTTTCCGAGTACTCAGCCTGGGTAGCTAACATATTACCCGTACCCAAAAAGGATGGGAGAATCCGTGTTTGTGTTGATTTTAGAGACTTAAACAAAGCGAGTCCTAAGGATGACTTTCCTCTACCACATATCGACATATTGGTGGACAATACAGCAGATCACTCGTTACTATCCTTCATGGATGGATATGCAGGATATAACCAGATCAAGATGGCCATAGAAGATATGCATAAGACCGCCTTCGTCACTCAATGGGGAACCTATTGCTACACAGTTATGCCGTTTGGGTTAATTAACGCCGGAGCTACTTACCAACGCAACGCAACTACGGTCTTACATGACATGATGCATAAAGAAGTTGAGGTATACGTAGATGACATGATTGTCAAGTACAAGGAAAGAGAGGGGCACATTGCGAACCTTCGCAAATTCTTCTCAAGGCTACGGAAGTACAACATGAGGCTCAATCCTCAGAAATGCGCTTTCAGAGTAACATCTGGTAAACTCCTGGGATACGTTGTTAGCCAACGAGGACTAGAAATAGAGCCTTCTAAAATCAAAGCTCTAATCGAAATGCCGCAACCTCAAACGGAGAAAGAAGTTAGAGGATTCCTAGGCAAGGTGCAATACATAAGTCGATTCATATCGAAAGTCACCATGATCTGCGAACCTATCTTCAAGAAGTTAAAGAAAACAGATCACACCATGTGGGATGATGACTGTCAGAAGGCTTTCGACCAAATCAAGGATATACTAGCCAAACCACCAGTGCTCATGCCACCTCAGCGAGATCAACCTCTTGGTTTATATCTCACGGTAACTGAAATGGCCATGGGCGCCAAGCTAGCTCAAACCGTAGGAAAAGAAGAAAGAGCTATCTACTACCTTAGTAAGAAGTTCTTGGAGTAGAGTGCAAATACACATCACTCGAGAAGACATGCCTCGCTCTTGTGTGGGCAACGAAGAAGCTACGCCATTACATGCTTAGCTACTCCGTCAAAATATACTCCAAAATGGATCCTGTCAAATACCTCTTCGAGAAACCCGTTCTCAATGGACGCTTAGAAAGATGTACCTTGATGCTCTCAGAGTTCGATCTCAAGTATGTACCTCTGAAAGTTATAAAGGGGCGTGCCGTTGCCGAGTTCTTCGCAGAAAATCCCATTAATGACACACAAACGATAGACACCTGGTCGTTTCCGGATGAAGATATACTCCAAACCGATATAGACTCCTGGGACCTTTATTTTGATGGAGCATCGAACTTAAGAGGATTTGTAATAGGAGTGTTGCTCATTTCTCCTGAAGGCGAGCACACACCAATCTCTGTCAAACTCGACTTCGAGGTGACAAATAACGCTGCAGAATACGAGGCTTGTCTCATTGGATTACAAGCAGCAGTAGGTTTAGGCATCAAGAATCTTCGAGTGCATGAGGATTCATCTTTGATCATCAACCAAATTACGGGATCTTGGAAAATCCGAAGTGAAAGCTTAGCACCTTATCAAGCCAGAATAGACAAAATTGGCCAATTCTTCGATCAAGTAACCTACCTACTCCTACCTCGAGAGGAGAATCAATTTGCAGATGCTCTTGCAAAACTTGCATCTTTGATTAACATGCCGGATATCATGGTGGAAATGCCTTTATGCATCGAACGACGATCAGAGCCAGCTTATGTGCACCAAATCACCGATGAAGAGGAAATCATAGAGGAACCTTGGTTCCAAGCGATCTTAAACTTCAAACTCAATGGCACCTATCCACCGGATATGGACAAAAGGGGACACTTACTAGCTTCCCAATACATTCTCATGCAAGGAGAATTATACAAAAGAACACCTCCTGGTGTAATCCTACGCTGTCTTGATCATTCACAGGCACGGAAAGTGATGGAAGAAGTCCATGATGGAGAATGTGGCCCTCACATGAGTGGACCCATGCTGGCAAAGAAAATCACACGTTTGGGGTATTATTGGACCACAATGGAATCCGATTGCATCAAATATGTAAGACATTGCCACAATTGCCAAATCTTCGGGAATGTGCAACATGTCCCTGTAGATACCCAGTATCTACACCTTCCAAAAACCACCCGATGATGATCGGACTATAACGTGTTTTTGATATGCGTGCGTGGATTGGCTATATATGAGACGGTTTAATGCACTACTCGGATATGAAGAATGATTTCAAAAGTTTTCTAACTTCATTTGCATTAAAATAAAACTATTTAGAGTTAAAACCGTCTTCGGACCCAAAGCCGACTCAGAAACCCGCAACTCGAGTCAACTTGAGTCAACCCGAGTCAACCCAAATCTCGAATGTCAAAAATAATGCCATGAATGTCTTTATCATGTCATTTCCATTAAAATAACTCTATTTAGAGTTAAAACCGTCTTCGGACCCAAAACCGACTCAGAAACCCGTAACTCGAGTCAACCTGTGTCAACCCGAGTCAATCCAAATCTCGAATGTCAAAAATAATGCCATGAATGTTTTCATCATGTCATTTCCATTAAAATGACCCTATTTAGAGTCTAAACCGACACCGAGCCAAAAACCGACTCGAAATTCAAATCCCGACTCACACGGGTCAAACACGAGTCAAAGACACAAAATACCTACCCCAAATATCACCCAAGAGTAAGCTTACACGGCTAATCAAACCTCAATGACCACAAATCACAACCAACAAAACATTGGTTAGAACAAATGCGAAATCCAAATTTGCGAAAGGGACAACACACCCCATTGAGTCACGGGGTGGCTCGCGCCTAAAGCAGGTGTCTGCTTAGCCTCCACGCCAACTTAACCGACCTAACATATTTTGACGATTATAAAAATCATCCTTGGTTCTTTATACCATGGAGGTTTATTCCGTGACTCGGTAATATATTTGGTTAATTACATTTTAATGGGTACTTTAACAGCCTTTTCTTTTATTTAGCATTTTTTCTCATTTGTTTACATTTGTAAACATATTAGTCATAATTCATAATCATCCTTGGTTCTTTATACCATGTCGGTTTAATTCGAGTACGATGACAAACTTGACTAATTACAAATAATTGAACTTAACATAATTAGTTCAAATCAAACATTTTCCTTTTACACATTTTACTACGTTTTTCAAACATGCAAATCCGACAACGAATATTACTAACATAATAGTAATTATTCCGAGTCATGCAAACAACATTTGCAAATCATTCATCACAAATAGGGTTTTAAGTAACCTTTTCAAAAACCAGGAGACGCTCTCTTGGCTCTCCTTGTGGCTCGCGCCCCAAGTGGCTGCCAGTTTTCACATTTCAAAACCAAGGGCAAAGCCCTTTCCATCGCCAATAGGCTCGCGCCCCAATGGGGCTGCCAGGCGCTGTTCGGCCTCGTTCTTAGCAGTTTTCTAGGACGATCCCGATTACGGATAATCCGAATACATGACGGATCAGATTGACAAGCTTACGTTTTTACACTTTGCCATTTGACATCCTTTTTCAAATAAATGGATCGTGTTAAGCATTATAACACGAATTTGGTAAATGGATGTTTAATTTCCATTTTCACATGCAAATCAATCTAAATCAAACTTGACATCTTATGCTTGATACTCGGATTAACAAACCGACTTAGAAAGCTCACATGTTAGGTTAAACTTTTGGATGCACATTCATGCATTTTAACCGTTCTATCAACTTTTGCACTTAAACAACTACGATGGATCAGTAGAGGCCACTAACGCGGGCGGGATTGGGTGTCCGATTAAAGGGCTTCCCAATACGTACCCTCACCCCTTACTCAGAACCTTTGGATAGTGGATGGCCTTATCCAGGGCGTACGAGAGTCATTTTAGGCATAGAATGCTAAAAGGGGGACGACTCCTTATCTTCAGTACCTATGTCAAACACCGCTTTTTGCCTTGGTTGACCTAGGTATAAAGTGGATTCGAACGGGTTCCAAGCATCCCACAAATGCTCGGTGGCGACTCCGAACATCTCTACATCGTTTCGCGGCCCTTGCCGAGACGATACCGACCGATCTGAAGCGATCCGGTCGAAAGCATTTTACGCCGCCGAGCGTGACTTTCAAAGAGACCTCTGCATGTCCACAGTTTGGCCTGGCGTGCAGGTGGCCCGTGACCGCGGACCGGTAGGTGGCCCAAATCCATAGACCGAGACGTGGCCCATGTCCACAGATTGGTGACTCCGCTGGGGATTGCTAGGACACTTGTGTCTTTGTGATCCTTAGAGGTGAAACTCGAACGAGGTCGTGGTTAAAGCGCATTAATTGATATTATGGTCATAAGTCGGGTTCCTTGTCCGGGCCCACAACCTAACCCTTTTCGACCAATTGGCTCGTCTCGTCGGCGTGAGTTTTCTCATCCCCGCATTTCGAATCCCGATTGTGTCAAGCATGCCATTGACGTCACACATTTCTGTTTCGTTAAAGAGCTTTCATCACTTTCGAGGACGAGGCTAGGGCACCCTCCTTACACATTTTGTTTGGATTGGTATCCCTCTCGCAAATCAGGGTTTGATTGCTTGGTGTGTAACCCACCCTTCTAAGCCAAAACCTGTGTCAGCATAATGCATAATATAATGAACTGTGAGTGCTTATGTGTTATGTGATCATAAGTCCTTCCGTGTCATTTTCAAACTTTCAAAATCATCTTTTTGTGCCGTTATAATGGCCATTTCAAACCTCGGTCTTTTGCCGACCGTTGCACGCCTTCTTAGGCTTTCATAATGACGATTTTCAAACCAGGTTTTTATAACCATTCAAATCACCTTTTTGCGCCGTTATAATGGCCATTTTAAACCTCGGTCTTTCGCCGACCGTTGCACGCCTTCTTAGGCCGTTATAATGACGATTTTCAAACCCGGTTTTTATAACCATTCAAAACGTCTTTTTGCGCCGTTTTTTGGCCATTTTAATCCTCGGTCTTTCGCCGAACGTTGTACGCCTTTCTAGGCCGTCGTAATGACGATTTTAAAACCCGGTTTTTATAACCATTTCAACACGCCTTTCTAGGCCATCGTAATGACGATTTTCAAAACCGGTTTTCTACAACCATTTCAACACGCCTTTTATGCCGTTATAATGGCCATTTCAAAATCCGGTTTTTTATAACCATTCAAATCATATTCATATGCCGTCGTAATAACGATTTCCAAACTCGGTTTTCACAAACCATTTCAAAATACCCTTTTATGTCGTCATAATTGCCTTTTCAAACCTCGGTCTGCCGCCAACCGTTGCATTCTCAAAGCGCCTTTTTTATGCCGTCATAATGACAAATTCTACCCTCGAATTTTCAAAATTCGAAATCAGTTTTCAAACAAAAACGTTTTTTTTCAAACCGTCGTAATGACGATTTCAACCCGTGCAACTTTCCAAAATTTCAAATGTCGTTTTCAAAATCAAATTTGGCTTTTCTAAGCCGTCATAATGACGATTTCAATTCTCACACTTTTCGATTTGCGTACCGTCTTTTAAAAGTTGAACGGTTTTCTAACCCGTCGTAATGACGAATTCAATCCTCACGATTTCCAATTTCAAATCTTTTGAAAACAAAATTAACCATTTTCAAATTTCAAATTCAATTTCAAGTCTTTGAAAACAAATCGAACCGTTTTCAAATTTCAAATCCAACTTCAAATCTTTGAAAACAAATCTAACCGTTTTCAAATTTCAAATTCAACTTTCAAATCTTTGAAAACAAAATTAACTGCTTTCAGATTTCAAATCCAATTTCAAACCATTTGAAAACAAATTTAACCGTTTTCAAATTTCAATTCAAAATCAAATCTTTGAAAACAAATTTAACCGTTTTCAAATTTCAATTCAAAATCAAATCTTTGAAAACAAATCTAACCGTTTTCAAATTTCATTTCAAAATCAAATATTGAAAACAACTTAAACCGTTTTCAAAATCCAAATCAAAATTCAAGCATTTGAAAACAAATCTAACCGTTTTCAAATTTCAAATCCAATTCCAAATTGTTTGAAAACAAATCTAACCGTTTTCAAATTTTCAACCCAATTTTAAAATCCGTTGAAAACAAACTTAACCGTTTTCATGGCCATTGTGATGACGATTCCTAATTATTCGATTCTCGATTTTCTAATCCGTGATTCGGAATTTCAAAAACCGTCTTTGGAAACAACACTTTGTTTTCAGAGCCACCGCAATTTCAACTCAAACTGTCTTTTGATAACAAACTTAAGACAACTCTTCAACTGATCGACTTTCGGAGATCTCTACTCTTCGGAAGCTGTCGATAAAACAACAAATGAATCTTTTTTGAAAATTTCTATTTTCGAAAATTTCAGTCCACCTTTCCGATTCAGC
This sequence comes from Silene latifolia, assembly GCF_048544455.1. NCBI lineage: Eukaryota > Viridiplantae > Streptophyta > Magnoliopsida > Caryophyllales > Caryophyllaceae > Silene > Silene latifolia. The sequence goes on along the minus strand of NC_133537.1, from coordinate 101,217,518 downwards.
CTCGAGTCGATTTCAAGTCAAGTCGTCTAAATAACGTTAAGTCTCCGCCGACATTAGTACCTACCTTCTGGTCTAGGTCATGTCGCCTAATTGTAAACGACATCCTCAATGGCGTTAGCGGAGTCAAAACCTCTCGGGTATTAAACCCGTCTTTCCCCTACATTACGGGTCAAAGGTCAAGTTTGTTTACGTGTCTTGTCTAACGGCGTCATGCCAGTAACACACATCCAAACTAAGTCAGAAGTCGTCTGTCTAGGCATCACTATGCCAAAGTCGACACTCGAGTCCAAGTTCAATGTCTTGCACCAAAAGTTCAAACACAAGAGGTCATTCACGAACTTTAATTAACTCATAACCTAGTCACACCGTCGCGTCTTCACAGCAAAACTGCCTTTTTTGCATATGTGTCGTACTTGCCTTTGTTTGCGCAATCCCTGGCCAAGACGAGTTATAACGCCTATCGTTATGTCAAATAGGAATCCCTTGGGTGCCATAGATCGTCGACAAGAAACTCAAGAAGCAGAACAACCTTCATCCGCCATGACGTCCGCTGAAATCAACAACATGGTCCTTCGACTCCTAGATACCGTGGAAAACTTGAGCACTCGTCTCTCCCAATTTGAGGACAAAATGGTAATCGGGAATTTTCCCTCTTCTGAAATTGAGCAAAGGGTTAAGCTCCTTAAAAGCCGACTACTTGCCATCGACAAAACCAAAACCAGATGACCTCATAGGTCCTTCCCTGATTTGGGTATCCCTTATGCCACAGCCTTGGAAAGGCTAACCTCCCATGGAAAGCTCAAACCAATTGGTCCAACTCCAGACCCTCTACCAAACAAGCGAGAACGTATATGGGACGGAAAACTGTTTTGCCAATATCACCAAGGTCGCGGGCACGATACTGAAATGTGTCTTCCCCTAAAAGGCGTTATCCATGACATGATTGAAAAGGGAGAATTACCACTACCCCCCTCAACAAACAACAAAAACAACCCTCCAGAAAACCCTATTGGACACAATCAGGAATCTTCCCTAGACTTCTCTTACCTCAGTCCTCCTGACTGATACCGTCGTTTAGTACTAAAATTAAATTTATAATTCCAAACTAAAACTATAGCTAGTGATAGTAAGGATCGAACCACAGAGAGACAAGGTTTATTTTGTTTGCCATTTTTCAGTCAATAAAAGTAACAATTAATTGGGGGGTTTTGAGTTTGGTTGATTAACTGGCTAATTGCTAAAATGAATGTTCTCAACAGGATAAAGAAAAGACTGGAAACTTCGGTTCACCATGGCAAATATCAGGTCAGTAAGGTAGCAGGAGTCTTATGATACGGTCCCAGGGAAAATAAGCTAGCTATTTGAACAAAGCTCAAATAACCTCACGGTCTATTAATTCCCTAGAATTTATCAAAGCTTTCGCTCAAGAGAAATTCCAAATCTAACGATAAATCAAATTACCAATCTTTCAATCTAGTAAAGAAATTTATCAAAAGATAACAAGACCAATACGGAAGAACTCATACTACACAACAATCCTAATTTAATACCATGGCTCACCTTGTTCCCAATCAAAGAAATTATCTACGCATAATAATAACTACACTAACTTCGAAATTGATTGCAAAGAATAGATTTGACATAAATGAATCGAACTAAAACAATAGGGAAGAAATTAATTGCTGAAATTAAATTGAAGAAAATAAGAATCAAAATAACAAGGAAATAAAGAAGAGGAAGAATTGCATAAAAAGCTTACTAATTGAATTCAAGAACAAAGTATTGAAATCGAAGGTTTCCGTCTCCAAGCTAGATCTAAAACTGAGTTTTTCCAGAATAATCAGCATAACCTAAAAGTTGTTGCGTTCTACTGATAAAAAGATACTGAAAGTTAATTACAAGTTGGGCCTTTAAAAGTCTAACACGGAGAAATAGATATCTGCTCAAAAACAGGTCAATCGACCGGTCAGAGTGGTCGATCGACTGGTAAATGCAGAACAGCAGCATCTGATAAACTTCAGTGGTCGATCGACCAGTGATGGCAGTCGATCGACTGATGGTGCCGTGCAGAAACACTTCTTATCTTCAAAAACAGCTCCTCACTCCAATGCACGCATCCCGAGGTGAGTGAGTACGACCCTCCTTCGTCTGGGCTTCCTTGAAGTTGCCTCCGGAGGACGAATTAGGCTTGATTTAGCTTACTTCCACTGATTCCTACAACAAATCATAGAAAATGTAAAGTAAACCGTTTCGGGAGAAATAGTAGCCTTAAGCTAACAATTATGCATAGAAATACGTGCCAAAACCGCAGATAAAGTGTATAGAATATGCACGTATCAAATCTCCCCAAACCAAACCTTGCTTATCCCCAAGCAAGCACTATGACCCGTATAAAAACTAAATGGAAAGGAGTACATTTCAGAGCTAACTACAAGCCAATGCCAAACCGTTTAATGCACATAGTCAACTACTGCAAAGCTTAAAGCAAGTGAACAAATTTATGCATATCATAGAATTAAGTCGGGCGTTCGACCTTGCAAGACTCATACAATCGGACTCTCTCGGATCACTCTTCTCTCAGCAAAGCAAATGGCAAGATTATATGTAAAAGAGAGGGAAGAAAAGTACAGTCTCTCACCTAGACTGCGACCGACAAAACATGTATGCTTGACTAGCATGAATAATGATTCTAGCTACCGTACATACACATAACCACCGTCAAGGACTATCACAAGCCGAACTATTGCAAGATTTGGATATGTGAGGCTAAGTGGGAAAGAAGGGGCAAAACATTTATGGAAAAGTGAAGGTAAGAGCCAAGCTAGTACCAAACAATCCATTAGAAACCGTATTCCGTTCTTCCAACTCAACATAAAAACTATGCCTTTAGTGACTAGGCAACACAAAATCCCAAACAATCGCCTCCAATTCGTGAGGTAAGCACATGAGGCGTGTTCTTATTTCAACCAAGACCTTATTATTTTCAAAACTCTCTCTTTTTTTTTCTTTTCCTGCATGTTTCTTTTTCTTTTCTTTCATTTTCATTTTTTTTTTCAACCTCTGAACTGGTGGTCGATCGACCAGTGATGGCAGTCGATCGACCACCCTTACACAACCAGAACCTTCTGCCCAGGTAAAACAACTCTTTTTTTTTTCATTTTCTGAATTTTTTCTTTCTTCCTGTTTTCAGGCTGAAATAATTCCTTCACTTCTACTACTTACAAACGAACAAAAACTGCTTCTAAACTAACAAAAATTCCTCTACTACTTCCTAGCTTGGCACAATGGTAGGCTAAGTATGGGATGTAGTTGAGGGCAACTGGCAGTTATGGCGTATAGTGGAGTTAATGGGGTAAAACGAGAAAGGGGGAGGATGCAATAGTTCTCAAAACATGCAATACCGACCACAAACCAATGCGTATAGGCAATAAGCAATCAAAATTCATACATGTGCAAAACATGAACTGAAGGGAGTACTACTCTCAATCCTAAATTAACCGATCATGAATGTCACCAGTTATAGGCTCTATATCTCAGAAAGTATAAGTAGTTTGCCAAAAGTAATGAGTCAAGTCTAATTACCCGAAATTAATTCCATGACAAAATTTGAGAAATCACTTATAATTCTCGCTAAACAGTTGTGAAAAGGCAAGGAATGGCATATTTGACTAATAGTGCAAAATCATCATTAATAACTCCAATCCGACTCAACTATATGCAAAAGTAAACGTGATGTTTTTGATTTTTTTTTTTGAATTGCCAAATTTTTTCTTTTCTTTTTTTTTTTTTTTTGAATTGAATGAATGAAAACAAAAACCCAAATGTAAACAGAAATGCACTAAACATGTGACTGAAATGCAATAAAAGGAAACAAATGCAGATGCAAAACAAAAGGCATATGCATATACCCTCCCCAAACCAAAACGCACAATGCCCTCATTGTGCTCAGCAGCAAATCACCAGCAGAAAAATGGGAGAATAAAAGCATAATAAAATAAAAGGAAGCTAATAGAGAAAGGAAAATAACTCACAAAATACGACCTCCCCAAACCAGCCAAAAACGGGGAGGTAACCAGCATCTAATCTCCACCATCGTAGTCAGAGTCTCTGTCCTCGTCGGACCCCGAGTCGCTCTCCTCCTCCTCCTCCTCCTCCTCGGCGGCGGCGTAGGGTGGCTCTCCTGGAAGTGGAGGCACCAGCAGTAGTAGTGGGAGGGGGTCTCCTGGCAGGCTGAGGGTAGCCGCCCACAGGAGGGACAAAGAAGGAAGGGTGAGTCCAGTCACCCTGTGGGAGCATCCCTCCCCTGGCTAACTCCTCGTAAACCTGGTAGAGGGCTAGAGCCGTGTCTAGCTTGTGCTCGTTGAAACTCCTGCACAACTCACCCAAGACACGTGACATCGCCCTCTGGTCCATGACCGGAGGGACAACCAAAGGAGTGGGTGCTCGAAAAGTGGCCGGGTAGATAGTGGGAGCAGGAGTGAAGGAACAGGGTGCCTGTCCAGTGGAGGCACGAGCTCTCCTCGAAGTGCTAGCAGTAGCAGTGGCCGCCCGCAGAGGAAGCCTGTAACTAGGCAAGGGCGGCCTAGCTGCCCTCTGAACAGTAGTAAGGGGCAGGACAGGAGGGTAGCCAGTGAAAGGAATGCGGTCACAGATGAAAGAGTCTATCTTCCACCGCATCTGTCTATCAACCCAATAGACAGCCCTCGCGTAAGGAAGGTCCATGAAACGTTGGTCAGGGTCGATGGGGTCCTCCTGTCGGGGGAAAAGTAAAACAAGCCGGTTGGCGATACGTGTCACCAACCCACCACAAGCAATGGTGGTCAAGGTGCCCTCACTTACAGTCTGAAAGTGAGTGGCGGTCAAGTATGCAATGTTATAGATACGGGCTGTCCGACTGTCAACGTTCAGATAGCCCGCCAAGATCGAAAGCTCAATATTATTCACATTATTAGACTCTTTACGGCCAAAAATGGTGTTACCTATCAGCCGTAGAAAATAACGAAGAGGGGGCAAATGGACGGAAGTGCCCGTCCTTTTTGCCCCGTGAAAGTCACTGATACAAGACCACATGACCCGGTGAATGTCAGAGGTATCCGAGGTTCGGCCCTCGAAATAAAGACCCAGAAAACCAGCAAAGTCAGCTAGTGTCAGAGAGTAATTGACATTGAAAAGTCGAAAACAAATGCAAGGTTTGGTCAAATCAGCCACGAAAGCTTCCGAGTCGAAAGCATAGGACGAAAAGAATTCAAGGGTCAAAACATAATATGTGAACTCAGCCATGTCCACAAGACCCATCATACCCGTCCCGTTTAGCAGGGACACAACTGACTCGTAACAGCCTAATTTCTCCAAAGTGTCTTTATGGAGAAACCGGGTAGTTGTGACCTTCATACGCGAAACAAAGAAAGAAAATTTAGCGCGCTGAGTAGAATTAGCAAAGATAACCTGCGGATAGTCAGGTAGACTATCCGTAGTGGCTTCTATCATCAGTGGCGGTCCGCGTGGCCGCTTGGCAGGACCTTGGCTCGATTGTCCTTATTGCATGGGCGCCTTTTCTTTTGTCATTGTTATTACCTGTAATTAACGCATTAGCAACGAGAAATCACCTAGCAATGTCAATTTCTGGAAACCCGAACAAAATCAAAACTGGAAGGCAAATTAGGGTTTCGAAAAAAAATGGGGGAAATGGCTTTAAACACATCCTAGCTGCTTATTTGCTTTGAAAATAAAGGGGGAAAAGGTAGAATAAGCGATTAAAGCATAGGAAAGACAAGAAATCAACCCAAAAGTCGATTTCCCCAAATCGATTTTTTTCATCTCACAAGCATATAACTCGAAAATTTCGCATAAAAACCATAATAAACTCGAAAAATAGAGCATGGAAGTGAGATTAGAGACATACCTTGAAGAAACTTTGAAGATTAAAGCAAGAAAAACAAGTGCAAGACGGGATTTAGGTGAAAATCGCAGAAGGGGGATGAAACTTTAGGGTTTGCTTAAAAGTTTTTGTATTTGTGAAAATGAATAAGTGAATGAGTAAAACTCCCATTTTCAGTTGTAATCTGATCCCGCAGAGTGGTCGATCGACCACTTTACTCGGTCGATCGACCGAGCAACCACTTAACAGATTCTGGAGTCCCGTGTTTTGGTCGATCGACTCATTGACCCAGTCGATCGACCAATTTCCCTGCACAGTAGCTTCTGGTTTCTCCGCTTCAGTCGATCGACTGAACCACCTAGTCGATCGACTACTAGAGCTGGCAATTAGGCTTTAATTCATCAAAAATTGATTTTGCCATCATAACTTCCTGTCTTTCTCTCGCAAATATCCAGTGAACCATCTACGCACTTTGCATAAAATAAATTCCTGCAAAAATTATCAAAGGCGCGCAAGTTTTCCAAACCAAGAAATTGCAAATTAGAAGAATTAAAAGAAAACAAAAAACAAAAAGGACTCAAAAATGCGAATTGAATGAAATAACGAAATAAAATTCCTAAATTACAATTAATTACAACCTGGGTTGCCTCCCAGTTAGCGCTGGTTTAAGAGGTCCCGCACGACCTTTTTACCTCACTTTGCATCATCCGATAACGGGTCGAAGTACAAAACCTCGACCTTCCCAACATATGCATCTGATCCATGATAGTGCTTCACATATTGGCCATTAACCTTGAACCTTTCTCCAGCAGAGGTCTCCAATTCAACTGATCCGAACTTTGTAATTGCTGTGACCGTATAGGGGCCGGTCCACCTGGATTTCAGCTTACCAGGAAATAAACGGATACGAGCGTTAAAAAGAAGTACCTTATCGCCAATATGGAACTCGCGCTTGATGATTCTCTTGTCGTGCCAGCGCTTTGCTTTCTCCTTGTAGATCCTTGCATTGTCATAGGCCAGACCTAAATTCCTCTAGCTCATTCAATTTGTGTCATGCGTTTCTCACGAGAGAGGTTAGGATCCAAATTCAAATCACAAATAGCCCACCAAGACTTACGCTCCAACTCAACAGGTAAATGACATGTCTTACCATAAATCAATCGGTATGGTGACATCCCGATTGGCGTTTTAAACGCAGTTCTATAAGCCCATAAGACATCATCTAACTTAAGACTCCAATCTTTCCGTGATTTAGAAACAACTTTAGCTAAGACTTCTTTCAATTCTCTCATTAGAAACCTCAACCCGACCACTAGTTTGGGGATGATACCCCAAACCTCTACGATGTTGGACACCGAATTTAGTCAATAAAGCACTAAGTTGTTTCTCTTTAAAATGCATTCCCCCATCGCTAATGACAACCCGAGGGACACCAAAACGAGGGAAAATGATCTTTTTAAACAGTTTAATCACGGCCTTTGCATCGCAATGGGGGGTAGCGATAGCTTCCACCCATTTGGATACATAATCTACAGCTACGAGGATATATTTATTACCTTGACTGCTCGGAAAAGGTCCTTGATAATCAATGCCCCAGACATCGAAAATCTCAACCTCAAGAATGCCTACCTGTGGCATCTCATGTCTCTTGGAAATATTCCCCAATCTTTGACAAGCATCGCACTCAGCAACAAAATTGCGACAATCTGCATGCAAAGTTGGCCAATAGAAACCAGATTGGAGTACCTTAGCTACGGTCCTGGACGGACCGTGATGACCACCATAAGCAGAAGAGTGGCAAGCCTCTAGGATATCCTTCACCTCCCACTGAGGTACGCATCTCCGGATGAGACCGTCTGCGCATTCCTTGAAAACATAAGGATCATCCCAAAAATATTGTCTAGCATCATAGGCAAACCGCTTCTTCTTTGCCATGAAAGCTCGGGTGGTATCCTACATCCACACACAAAGTTAGCAAAATCGGCAAACCACGGAGGTGGATAAGACCCTGAAGTAGTAATAGCTAACGGACTTTCATCGGAAAAGAATCATTAATAGGCAACGAATCATCCCTTTACGTACGGTGCCCAGACGAGATAAGTGGTCAGCTACCACATTCTCTGCTCCTTTCTTATCTTTGATCTCCAAATCAAACTCCTGCAAAAGGAGTATCCACCTCAAAAGCCTCGGCTTCGCATCTTTCTTAATAAAGAGAGTCTTCAATGCTGCATGGTCATTATAAACAATAACCTTAGAACCTAACAAATAAGACCGAAATTTGTCTAAGGCAAAAACAACAGTTAGAAACTCTTTCTCAGTGGTAAAATAATTGACTTAAGCCTCATCCAGAGTTCGGCTCGCATAGTATATGGCATTCAAAGCTTTATTCTTTCGTTGTCCCAGAACTGCACCGATCGCATAATCGCTGGCATCACACATGATCTCAAATGGGAGGTCCCAATCAGTAATTTGAATGATTGGCGCAAAAACTAGGGCCTCCTTTAACCTGTTAAAAGCGACAAGGCACTCATCGAAATTCAAAGACAAACATCCTTAAGGAGCAATTGTGTAAGTGGTTTAGCAATTTTTGAAAAGTCCTTAATGAAACACCGGTAAAAACCAGCGTGACCAAGGAAACTCCTCACTCCTTTAACATTCACGGGAGGAGGTAATTGCTCAATCACCTGCACCTTTGCCTTATCAACATGTATACCTTTATCGAAATCGATGCCCTAACACAACACCCTCATTGACCATAAACCGACACTTTTCCCATTTAAAACAAGATTAACATCTATACAACGCTGCATGACTTTATCAAGGTTAGCTAAACAACGATCAAAGTCACTACCATAAACTGAGAAATCATCCATGAATACTTCCATAATATTTTATATATAATCGAAAAAATCCCCATCATGCACCTCGAAAGGTAGCGGGCGTTACACAATCCGAAAGGCATTCTATGATATGCAAAAACACCCTATGGACAGGTAAAAGTAGTCTTACTCGATCGTCCGGATGAATAGGGATCTGAAAGAACCCTGAATACCCGTCTAGAAAACAGAAAAATTTGTTAGAAGCAAGTCTTTCAGTCATTTGGTCAACAAAAGGGAGGGGGAAATGGTCTTTCTTGGTGGCGGCATTCAACTGTCTATAATCAATGCACATCCGCCACCCTGTTACTACTCGAGTTGGTATTAATTCATTTTTATCATTTTTGACCACGGTAGTCCCTCCTTTCTTCGGGACTACCCGAATCACTAACCCACTTGGAGTTGCCAACTGTATAAATAATACCTGCATCGAGTAGTTTCATCACCTCAGCCATAACAACTTCCTGCATCTTCGGGTTCAACTTGCGTTGACCTTGTCTGTAAGGCTTGTGGCCTTCTTCCAACTCTATCCTGTGCATACAAACATCAGGGTTGATGCCCTTTATGTCATCCAAAGAGTAACCCATAGCCTTCCTGTTTTTCTTGAGTACACACATCAAAGCAGACAGCTGGTCATCATTGAGCTTAGAGCTAACAATAGCTGGGTACTGCTTCGTATCATCGAGAAAAACACACTTAAGATTAGGAGGAAGTGGCTTACGCTCTGGCACTTTTACCTCTACAGCGTAGACAGAATCAGCTTCAATGGTGTAGCAAGTGTTGACTAAGTTATCGTTGGCCAAGCTCAAAAGCATCTCATCTTCTTCCTCATTGAGCTCGTAGCTCTCCATTGAGGCTACCAAAGCATTTGGCTCCTCATCATTCTCCACTGTATTACCAGCACACTCATCTAAACGGGTTAGATCAGCTAAGGGATCCTTGGCTAAGGATTCCCTCCAATTACAAGTAACAACCCTGTCAACAATATCAATGGAATAACACGTATCCTCATCAACGAGTTCGATTGCCTTGTGAGCAAGATCAACTCAATGGTGTCATCCCCTACCTCTAAGGTGATGGTTCCGCGTTTGACATCTATCACGGCCAATTGTATGTAAGAACGGTATGCCTAAAATAATAGGTATCTGACTGTCCTCTGCAATGTCCAAAACAACGAAATCGACAGGAATAAAAAACTTACCCACTCGAATGGGTACATCCTCTAGAACACCTATAGGTCTCTGAGTCTATCTATTTGCCATTTGAACGGTAATATCGGTCACCTTAAGTCTACCAATGTTTAACCTTTCGCAAACAGAATACGGCATGACACTAACACTGGCCCCTAAGTCACAAAGGGCCTTTCCAATTACGTGGTTACCTATAGTGCAAGGAATTGAAAAACTACCCGGGTCCTTTAATTTAGGTGGCACATTAACTTGTGAAAGAGCATTACATTCCTCCACAAAAGCAACATTACCATCATCACGAAAATTTCTCTTACGATTCAAAATATCTTTCATAAATTTAGCGTAAGAGGGTACCTGGGTAATTAAATCAGTGAAAGAAAGCGTTACCTCGAGATTCTGGACCATCTCCAGAAACTTACCAAACTTACGCTCCAGCTTAGTAGCCTTCAAACGCTCCGGATACGGGACTGCAACACTGGTCGTAGGATCAGTAACCTTCGGCTTCCGTAGGTTTAAAACCCCCGTCAAATCATCAATGAGTGATGAATCATGCAAACTAGTTGACGGATTTGCATCCTGCTCTGGAGTACCAGTCGATCGACTGATATGAGTGGTCGATCGACCAAGTAAGCTGGGCGTGAATAGTTTCTGTCCAGAATTGACTTCGTCAGGTGTCTCAGCCGATCGACTGAGAATGTTGGTCGATCGACTGGATGTGCTGGGTGTGAATAGTTTCTGACCAAAAACTGTTTTATCTGACGCTTCAGTCGATCGACTGAGAATGTTGGTCGATCGACCAGAAGTACTGGCATTCAAGCTCGTTTTTGCACCAGAATTTAAACGAGCTTCTTCATCATTTCCCGAGTCTTCCTTTGGCTTATCGGGACTTTCATAAGAGAGGCCACTTCTGAGATTGATGGCATTGATCGTCTCAACCGGCCCTTCACATTTGCTTGAAGAATTAGCAGCTTGCTTAGCCTCCATATTCTCCAATTGTTTCACAAAATTCCTTGAGGACTCAATCCCGGCTGCTTCCATATTCGCCACTTGAACCAAAAGGAGTTGGACCATCTCTCTCAACTTCTCGATCTCATCTGAGTTTTGAACAGGAATTTCGACTTTCTCCTTGGAAGCTACAGAAATCTCGAGCTTCTCGAGACGGGTAGAAATGGAAGTTATAAGTGTCACAACGGCAGTCATTTCATCACTTTGCTTTCGTGACTTTCCACGTGAACTTCCAAACTCAGCTCTATGGACTGCCATCTCCTCAATAGTGTTCCAACCTTTACTTTGACCGCTATTGTTTTGAAACCTGCCATTAGCAGCTGCATCCAGGATGACCTTGTAATCATCATATAGAGCGTTATAAAATAGGTTGCAAAGATACCATTGCTGAAAACCATGGTGAGGAACAGCTCGGACCAAACTTTTGAAACGTCCCCATGCTTTACAAAAATCCTCATCGGCTCCTTGCTGGAAACTTGTGATTTTACTTCTCAAGGCGTCAGTCTTTGAAAGTTGGAAGTACTTCTTATAGAAGGCTAATGCTAGAGATGTCCAGTCTGTGACTCCAGTTGCTACCCTATCAAGGTAGCGGTACCAATCTCACGCTGAATCCTTCAAGGAGTATAAGAACATCAACCCCTTTACTTCATCCTGAGTCACCCCAGCTGGTATGGGTATGGAACAGCAGTAGTCCGTGAAAATCTCCATATGCTTCAAGGGGTCCTCATCTGGTAGACCAGCAAACTGATTTCGCTCCACTAAATTGATGTAAGAAGAACGAAATACAAAGCTACCCGTAGTAGGGGTAGGTAATTGGTATCCCGTCGGAAGATGGTGTTCCTTTGGCTGTAGATTATCATATATTGTAGCCATAATTGCCAAAATGAGAGTACTCAAGTCTTCCTCTCAAAAACCTGTCTTCTAACTGTGCAAAAGCAAAACTAGAAGCAAAGGTAAGCAACGGTCTCAAGGAACAAAAGTTCCTTGAGATAAGAAAAATAAACTTAAAATAAAGCAAACAGAATTACACCGTCTCCCCGGCAACGGCGCCAAAATTTGATACCGTTGTTTAGTACCAAAATTAAATTTATAATTCCAAACTAAAACTATAGCTAGTGATAGTAAGGGTCGAACCACAGAGAGACAAGGTTTATTTTGTTTGCTATTTTTCAGTCTATAAAAGTAACAATTAATTGGGAGGTTTTGAGTTTGGTTGATTAACTGGCTAATTGCTAAAATGAATGTTCTCAACAGGATAAAGAAAAGACTGGAAACTTCGGTTCACCATGGCAAATATCAGGTCAGTAAGGTAGCAGGGGTCTTATGATACGGTCCCAGGGAAAATAAGCTAGCCTTTCAAACAAAGCTCAAATAACCTCACGGTCTATTAATTCCCTAGAATTTATCAAAGCTTTCGCTCAAGAGAAATTCCAAATCTAACGATAAATCAAATTACCAATCTTTCAATCTAGTAAAGAAATTTATCAAAAGATAACAAGACCAATACGGAAGAACTCATACTACACAACAATCCTAATTTAATACCATGGCTCACCTTGTTCCCAATCAAAGAAATTGTCTACGCATAATTATAACTACACTAACTTCGAAATTGATTGCAAAGAATAGATTTGACATAAATGAATCGAACTAAAACAATAGGGAAGAACTTAATTGCTGAAATTAAATTGAAGAAAATAAGAATCAAAATAACAAGGAAATAAAGAAGAGGAAGAATTGCATAAAAAGCTTACTAATTGAATTCAAGAACAAAGTATTGAAATCGAAGGTTTCCGTCTCCAAGCTAGATCTAAAACTGAGTTTTTCCAGAATAATTAGCATAACCTAAAAGTTGCTGCGTTCTACTGATAAAAAGATACTGAAAGTTAATTACAAGTTGGGCCTTTAAAAGTCTAACACGGAGAAATAGATATCTGCTCGAAAACAGGTCGATCAACCGGTCAGAGTGGTCGATCGACTGGTAAATGCAGAACAGCAGCATCTGATAAACTTCAGTGGTCCATCGACCAGTGATGGCAGTCGATCGACTGATGGTGCTGTGCAGAAACACTTCTTATCTTCAAAAACAGCTCCTCACTCCAATGCACGCATCCCGAGGTAAGTGAGTACGACCCTCCTTCGTCTTGGCTTCCTTGAAGTTGCCTCCGGAGGACGAATTAGGCTTGATTTAGCTTACTTCCACTCATTCCTACAACAAATCATAGAAAATGCAAAGTAAACCGTTTCGGGAGAAATAGTAGCCTTAAGCTAACAATTATGCATAGAAATACGTGCCAAAACCGCAGATAAAGTGTATAGAATATGCACGTATCACTGACGATGAGAAAATTCATGCAATTGATGAGGATGGCATACAAAGCGGTATAATGATGCTCTCCGTCTCTATCAACAACATATTCTCAAAGGTGCAAGTTGCTATCGATGACTTGAACACCCGAATGGCTAATTTGGAGAAGAGGTTTGGTAGTACAGAAAATGAACCTGACCATCAAGGAAACCAACCCTTGGTTCACCAACCAACAGCTATTGAAAATGAGGAGTCATCCGATGGTTCCCACATCCACAAACCTACCAACAAAGAACATGAAATTGCCTCACCAAAATACCCTTCAAAATATCAAGCAACATCCCAAAAACTTCCCATTAACAACTACCTAATCCTGCTTCCTCCCAGGATTGACAAAGGCAAAAACAAAACTCATAAAAACATCCCCAAAAACATCAATGTAGGAACCTTGGGAAAACATCAAAGGGTTTTCACGGATCTGGGAATAGCATATGGCATTGCTCTGGAGATACTTGCTTCAGAAGGAATGCTCCAACCCATTGGTCCGACTCCGGACAAGCCTGAACACAAAAGAACTCGTTTCTGGAACAATAATGCCTATTGCCAGTATCATCAAGGCAAGGGCCATGACACCGAAACTTGTTTCAAACTCAAGCATGCCATTCAAGATATGATCGAGGCTGGCAAAATCATAATTGTACCTCCCAGTCAGGACAATCCTTCTGAATGTCTCAAGTCAAACAACAAGGTTGAACGTTCTCAAAGGACATTCACCAACCTCAACACAACCTATGCCGAAGCTCTTCAAAAGCTCATAACTGAAGGGAAGCTACAACCAATCGGGCCCAGTCCGGACCCGTCTGAATGCAAGAAATCCCGTTTTTAGGACGGCAATGCCTATTGCCAATATCATCGAGGAAATGGTCATGACACTGAAACATGCTTGAAACTGAAACATGCTATTCAAGATATGATCGACAACCATGAACTGGTAGCTTCATCCCTATGCCAACCAAGTGATGAAAATAACCCTCATGAACATCTCTTTCTGCAAGGAAATAAAAGCCTCATGGACTGTTGTCCTCATATCATCCCCAACAACGAGAGTGAAGTGCTCAAGTGGGTCAATGGTCAAGATCAAACATTCAAGCCGCTGGATGCTGCGAAAGAAACCTTCGAGGAGGAACATGATGATTAGGAGTTCGTATCTACGATTAAGTCCGAGTCCGAGTCTGAGTCTTAGGCTTTCTCATATCTATCCTAGTGTCTGTCCTTTTATTCCTAAGTGACAAACTGGGGGCTGTCCCCATGAGTCACACGTATTCATCGAGTCTGTGCTAACATCTTATTTATGTAAATAAAAGCACAATTTTAAACTATCATATATTCTCCCCTTTACCATTTCCCATTGACAACGAGAATTGATTTGAGAATTGATTTAAAACGAATAATATGTTCTAATTTAATGTGAGTACACTCGAGTGACGTTCCGTACCGAGTAAGCAGAGGACTCAAAACTCCGTGTCTATTTATTTACCTATTCCATGTCTGGCAATAGAAATCTTTCATTAGCACCCAATTTAGAACAAGCTTCTATCAAGGGGTTCCTACGACGAACCTAGATAACACACCAGGACATCTCCTTGTTCATGTTCAATGACGGAAGGCAAGCCCATTCCCCACAAAAAAACATCCCATCACCAATTATCAACCTTTCACCAACTGGTACATCCCCATCCGCACTTTTACCTACCTCGAACGAAGGACGGCAAAGAACCAATAAATCAAAAGCCAAAGCAAAAGGCGAAAGTCAAAGTACCAAGCCAATATCCATTCATCCAAAGCCAAAGTTCAAGGACAAAGCAAAAGCCAAAGCCGAAATCAATTCGCTCAAAGCAAAAAAACCAAAGCCAAAGGCTACTCACCCAACGTCAATGCTAAGACTCAAGCCAAAATCAAAACAAAACAAGATTGAAACCCTTTTTCCAAAAAGGCCAAAATCCAAAGAAAGCATCCAACACACAAAATCCTGGACAAGTGAGTCCAAACTACCAAGTCCAGGACAAACAAGTCCAAAGCCCAGGACCCACGAGTCCAAAACACCAAGTCCAGGACCAACAAGTCCAAAGCCTAAGACCCATGAGTCCAACCACACAAAGTCCAGGACCAACAAGTCCAAAGCCTAGGACCAAAGAGTCCAACACACCAAACCCCGGACCGACAAGTCCAAAACACCAAACACTAAAACCTTAACCAAAACTCCTTCACCCCGAAGTCCTTCAACAGACTGTTACAGGGAGACCCATCTAGGATCCTGGGGTTTCCCCTCAAGATCATAACCAACATCGCTTCACCCTTAAGTCCTTCTAGAGACTGTTATAAGGAGAACTATCTAGGCTTCTGAGGATTCCCCCTCAAGCTTGTAATATCACACCTTAACCTTTAAGGTCCAGATATGGAAATCTGATCCCATGTTATTTACCAACCATTTCGTGCTCAGGCCACATCAAGCCGGAGACCCCATTCCGCACCACACTACAAGCCGCTACCCATCGGCCTAAACACCACAAAATTCTTGCGCCAGATTTTTATCTGTTAAGCAAACCCATTATTACCAAGCTCCACATTCCCTAATGTTGAAGCCATTTTTCACCAGAATCCCCACGGAGTCCTCGAATGCTTTGCTATCGAGAACGGGACATACCTAATATACCCTTAGAGTCCACTTTTTAGTGTGCTCAAATGATAAGGAACATTTTCACAAATTACACCTCTTCGATTCATGATGAAGAGGTATTTATCTCCAATCAACCTTCGAGTCACCAAACGGAATTTTCCGTCGTGACGCTCAACTCCAGATTTTTATCTGTCAAACAAACCATTATTACCAAGCTCCACATTCCATAATGTCGAAGCCATTTTCACCCTGACCCAGATACGGAGTCCTCGAATGCTTTGCTACCGAGAATAGGACATACTCAATCTACCCTTAGGGTCCACTTTTTAGTGTGCTCACATGATAAGGAACATTTTTACAAATTAGACCTCTTCGGTTCATGATCGAGAGGAATTATCTCAAATTAATTTTTCGAGTCACCAAACGGCTTTTACCATCGTGACCCACACACTTGAATGTCCTAACATCTCGCTTAGGCACACGTTCAGAACTACGATCTGGTTTGATTTCACTTCACGTGAATACGTAGGCAGTCCTTCGAGGACACAACCATACACCTCAAAATCATTTCAAGGTCCTAACATCTCGCTTAGGCACACACTCTGAACTACGATCTGGTTTGATTTCGCACACACGCGAATACGTAGGCAATCCTATTACGAGGACACAACCACACTCCCACACACATTCAATTTTCAAACCTTCAATTTGCAACCCATTGCACACACAGCTCAGAACTACGATCTGATTTCATTTCGCAAATACGCGAATACATAGGCAGTCCTATTACAAGGGCACAACCGCATACTCCTTTCACAACCTTTCCAATTTTCAACCCTTAATAACCAGCGCAGAACTACGATCTGGTTTGATTTCGCAAACACGCGAATACGTAGGCAGTCCCCCAACAAGGACACAACCGCACACCCATTTCAATCTCAACTATCAACATCAATCCTCAAAAGCAGCCCACCCTGCTGCAGAAATTAATCTTATACCTCTTTACTGGGGGCTTCTTCCTTGAGACATCGCCCATTCCTTGTTTTGTCAAATTCCCACCTTCTCACTCTGGGGGGCTTCTCTTTCAAGACGCCACCCATCCTTCATCCTCAAACATCTTTTGAGTCTCAACTACAGTCCAAAATAAAACCGCCCATAGCCTAGGGCTCGGTTCAGACGATGACTAAGGTCTTGGTCCCGCTCTCCGAATCATCATACCTCGACAAGGGATCTCCAACAAGCAAACGGAGGCAAAGATGTTTGGAGAAGATAATCATTCATGTTCCCCAGCCGAGCAGACCTTCTACCTCAGGGATTTGATACGCATTGTCACCCCTTTCTTGGCTAGGAGTTGCACTTACATGTGCAAAGTCTATCAGAGTCACCCCCGTGTCGTGTCGATACTGAGTTGGCATCATGTTCACGACTGCCCATTTGTCAGTCTGTCAATATGCATCTGTGTGAGTCAGTGTCACAACGGCCACGTGTCTCCAATCTATCAAATCACGGATCTACGAGTAACAAGACTCGTCTTCAAGCTTCACAACATTCAAAACTTCTATCTCCCTTCGCGTGAGACATTAAATGCTAGTTGCTTATATGCTAACTGCTCACATGCTTATGTGCTTTCGTGCTTATATGCTTGCATTCAACGTGCTTGTCTATGCGACTGCGGATTTGTGTGGTCATTAACCATGCCGGTAATCTGAAGAAGAGAAACTCACTCCAACTGAGTACCGGGTTCTTCCCAACAAACGGCGACCCATCAAGTTCAAGAGCTTTAACCCCGCCGATTACATGGCTTACGCTACCTCCCAGCGAGTAGCAACTCATATCCCCGGCGAGTCCTGAGAAGTTTCTAACTCCCCAGCGAGTGCCGATTTTTAAATGGATGTGACACATGCTATTTCCCACAGTCGATATTTCGACCACCATGGCTGGCGAGCCTTTGTCCGCAAACAAGATACAACTCAAGGACGTATCCCGAAGATGCCTCGGGTACAACTCCTTTTCACAAGCTGGCGAGCCATTGTCCGCAAACAAGATACAACTCAAGGACGTATCCCGAAGATGCCTCAGGTACGACTCCTTTTCACAAGCTGGCGAGCCTTTGTCCGCAAACAAGGTACAACTCAAGGACGTATCCCGAAGATGCCTCGGGTATGACTCCTTTTCACAGCTGGCGGCCCTTTGCACGCACACGAGATACGACTCAAGAACATATCCCGAAGATGCCTCAGGTATGACTCCTTCCTATGGCTGGCGAGCCTCAAAACGCACCACCTTCAACACCGGCTGGCGAGCCTTTGCCCGCAAATGATTGAAGGACGTATCCCGAAGATGACTCAGGTGTGATTCCTTCTTATGGCTAGCGAGCCGTTATACGTAGTCTAATGGACTTTAAACGACCTGAATCGGAAGTCGACAGACTCTAAAATGTTCCCGATGGCAGGTCCTTGGCTCACACCTTATTGAGTCGCCTCGACGTCGCAATGGTCTTCAGGTTGTAATCTTCGATTGACCTGGAGATCATACTTTGACTTTCGCCCTGTCCAAGCCTCAGTCAAAGTGGGGGCTCTATAGATACCCAGTATCTGCATCTTCCAAAAACCACCCGATAATGATCGGACTATAACGTGTATTTGATATGCGTGCGTGGATTGGCTATATATGAGACGGTTTAATGCACTTTTCGGATATGAAAAATGATTTCAAAAAGTTTCTAACTTCATTTGCATTAAAATAACACTATTTAGAGTTAAAATCGTCTTCGGACCCAAAGCCGACCCAAAAACCCGCAACTCGAGTCAACCTGAGTCAACCCGAGTCAACCCAAATCTCGAATGTCAAAAATAATGCCATGAATGTCTTTATCATGTCATTTCCATTAAAATAACTCTATTTAGAGTTAAAACCGTCTTCGGACCCAAAACCGACTCAGAAACCCGTAACTCGAGTCAACCTGAGTCAACCAGAGTCAACCCAAATCTCGAATGTCAAAAATAATGCCATGAATGTTTTCATCATGTCATTTCCATTAAAATGACCCTATTTAGAGTCTAAACCGACTCGGAGCCAAAAACCGACTCGAAATTCAAATCCCGACTCACACGGGTCAAACCCGAGTCAAAGACACAAAATACCTACCCCAAATATCACCCAAGAGTAAGCTTACACGGCTAAGAAAACCTCAATGACCACAAATCACAACCAACTAAACATTTGTTAGAACAAATGCAAAATCCAAATTTGCGAAAGCGACAACACACCCCATTCAGCCACGTGGTGGCTCGCGCCTAAAGCAGGTGTCTACTTAGCCTCCACGCGAACTTAACCGACCTACCATCCCACATTTCTCTATAAATACCCACCATCACACACCATAATATTCATGCGAGCGTCCGTCCCCTCACATCTCCCTTAAACTTCTATACTCGACTTCCTAAGTCACAAAATCGACACGTGTTTACGACCTACCGATCGTAAGCACAAGCCTTACACATATTGTTTGGTACCGTCGCCGTGCATTCGACCGACCCATTCGACCAACTCAACTCATTAATCAACATTTTTTAATTAACATACTTTCAACTCATTTTCAAAGCTAAATCCTTTTTTAAGGCACCTTTTTAAACTTCTTTGATCGCGATTAGTCACAACGAGAAAACCGTCTCTAAAGTCGTCTACTTCGCAAACATCAAAATACGTAAGTTTGAGGGTGTAAACATCTCACTTTATTTCATGTATTTACTGTTTTTATGAGTCTATAAGTATGAACAATGCATAACACGATTCAAATATAGGTTAGACGAGCCAAAACCAAGTTTTGGCCTGAGACAGAAGCTCCTTGCTATGCAAGGGAGCTCGCGCCTCTTGTGGGTCTCGAGTCAGACTCATCCGTGTTGGAGTTCGTCTTTCCTTCAACACTTTCTTTTATTTTTACTTCTTTCCTTTTACGGTATTTACCATTTTAATTCATTTTTATGATGAACATATTTTGACCATTATAAAAATCATCCTTGGTTTTTTATACCATGGCGGTTTATTCCGTGACTCGGTGATATATTTGGTTAATTACATTTTAATGGGTACTTTAACACCCTTTTCTTTTATTTAGCATTTTTTCTCATTTGTTTACATTTGTAAACATATTAGTCATAATTCATAATCATCCTTGGTTCTTTATACCATGTCGGTTTAATCCGAGTACGATGACAAACTTTACTAATTACAAATAATTGAACTTAACATAATTAGTTCAAATCAAACATTTTCCTTTTACACATTTTACTACGTTTTTCAAACATGCAAATCCGACAACGAATATTACTAACATAATAGTAATTATTCCGAGTCATGCAAACAACATTTGCAAATCATTCATCACAAATACGGTTTTAAGTAACCTTTTGAAAAACCAGGAGACGCCCTCTTGGCTCGCGCCCCAAGTGGCCGCCTGTTTTCACATTTCAAAACCAAGGGCAGAGCCTCTTCCATCGCCAATAGGCTCGCGCCCCAATAGGGCTGCCTGGCGCTGTTCGGCCTCGTTCTTAGCACTTGTCTAGGACGATCCCGATTACGGATAATCCGAATACATGACGGATCAGATTGACAAGCTTACGTTTTTATACTTTGCCATTTGACATCCTTTTTCAAATAAATGGATCGTGTTAAGCATTATAACCTGAATTTGGTAAATGGATGTTTAATTTCCGTTTTCACATGCAAATCAATCTAAATCCAACTTGACATCTTATGCTTGATACTTGGATTACCAAACCGACTTAGAAAGCTCACATGTTAGGTTAACCTTTTGGATGCACATTCATGCATTTTAACCGTTTTATCAACTTTTGCACATAAAAAACCACGATCGATCAGTAGAGGCCGCTAACGCGGGACGGATTGGGTGTCCGATTAAAGGGCTTCCCAATACGTACCCTCACCCCATACTCAGAACCTTTGGATAGTGGATGGCTTTATCTAGGGCGTACGAGAGTCATTTTAGGCATAGAATGCTAAAAGGGGGACGACTCCTTATCGTCAGTACCTATGTCAAACACCGCTTTTTGCCTTGGTTGACCTAGGTATAAAGTGGATTCAAACGGGTTCCAAGCATCCCACAAATGCTCGGTGGCGACTCCGAACATCTCTACATCGTTTCGCGGCCCTTGCCGAGACGATACCGACCGATCTGAAGCGATCCGGTCGAAAGAATTTTATGCCGCCGAGCGTGGCTTTCAAAGAGACATCTACATGTCCACAGTTTGGCCTGGCGTGCAGGTGGCCCGTGACCGCGGACCGGTAGGTGGACCAAATACACAGATCGAGACGTGGCCCATGTCCACAGTCCCTCCTTCATTGCTTTACACCATGACATCTCCCTGGCCATTTTTTGCTTGGGGAATTGACATCATCGGCAAGATCACTCCAGCCGGAACAGGAGGTCACTGTTTCATCCTAGTAGCAATCGATTATTTCACCAAGTGGGTAGAAGCGGCTTCCTACACCAGTCTTACCGCCATGAACGTGGCAAAGTTCATACAAACCAACATCATCTGTCGATACGGTTGCCCACACGAGATCATCACTGACAATGGATCACATTTCCAAGCTGAGACTGAGCAATTGCTAGCTAAGTACAAAATCAAGCATCACCACTCCTCGCCATATAGACCACAAACTAATGGCGCAGTAGAGGCGACAAACAAAAACGTTGTCACAATTCTCAAGAAAATGATTGACAACTATCACGATTGGCCAAGCAAGATACCTTTTGCTTTATAGGGATACCGTACATCTGTTAGGATGCCCACTGGGGCCACCCCTTTCTATTTGACCTACGGCATGGAAGCTCTACAACCAGTCGAGGTAGAAATACCATCCTTGCGTATTCTACTCGAAAGTCAAATCCCAGAAGCCGATTGGAAGAGGGATAGATATGAAGAACTCATCCTCCTGGATGAACGAAGATTGTGTGCATTACATAATGTGCAAGCATATCAGGCACGTATCAAATGAGCCTTCAGCAAAAGGGTTAAGCTAAGGAACATCAAAGAAGGAGCCTTGGTCCTCAAATCAATTATAGCTCTTTTACCTGTCGATCCACGAGGAAAATTCAAACCCAATTGGCCCGGGCCATTTCTGGTCAAGTCCATACTTCCAGGGGGTGCAGTTAGGATCACAGACTTAGATGGGAATGAATTTGCCAACCCGACAAACCTCAAACAATTCACTACAAAATAAACACGGAAAACTGATGGAAAAAAACCGTCAGAACAGCCCCTTTTCCGTCAAGAATCAACCGTTACTACAAATGGTTACAGAAAACAAGATTCTGACGGCATTTCCGTCACAAGGTGCACTCCTGACGGTTATTCTGTCAAAACAGAACATTTAGGGGTGACGTAGCAAGTCAACATTTTGTTGACCAAAGTGACGGAAAAACCGTCAGGATATGGCCATTCCTGACGGAATTTCCGTCACATAAGTCAAACAAATTGTTGACTTATCTGACGGAAATTCCGTCAGGAATGACCATATCCTGACAGTTTTTCCGTCACTTTGGTCAACAAAATGTTGAGCTCTGTGACGGTATTTTCGTCAGATGTTGCTCACTACTAACGGTTTTTCCGTCAGGACATATCTGGACAGTAGCTGAAAACAGCAGCTTGCTGCCCAGCCACAATGCGGATTTTGCATTGTTTTTACGCACCAAACCTGCAAAAACCAAATACAACCATCGACCGCCAAGCGGGAATTCATTATCATGTCGACCACATGAGCGGGAATCAAGAGTAGACAACGAAAGCATCGAAAGAAAAGCAAACACGATTGGAAGACCGGAGTTATTACATAAAAGCTAAAGGTCATATTTTTACATGTCTCATAAAATAATGTCTTTTACACACCAATTAAACTACAAAAATCCATAATTATAAGTGTCCTAAGGTAGCCTTAACTAAACTACCAACATAGGAACATAGACGACGGTACTAATAATTACCAAGAGGCTCAATAAAGTCACTACCAAAGCCGTGCCCGCCATCCTCATTGTCTTCTCTACGGAAAGGGAAAGCGAAACCAGAGCACGAGTGAGGGGGTTAAGATGCGCGCATCTCAGCCATTGCTTGTTTCATTTCTGCCATTTGCCGAGCTTGTAGACGGACGGTTTCTTGAGTGGCGCGCATTTCTTCCTCAAGACTTTGTCGTGCGGCTCGCTCATTGTTTATTTGGGTGGCAAATTGAGTATACTGGGTAGGAGTGTAAGAGAATGATCGACGAGTACCTTTGTTACACGGACGTTCATACCATTGTTCGGCCGCTACATCACCGTTCCCGAAAAATCTTCCACGATTGTCAAAACCATCGACCGCTTTGTAGAACGAACGTTACTCGTCTGGAGCCTCTCCGGGGGGCGTTGGTCGACTCATCTCTTCTTGATAAATGGCCTAAAAGAAAAACAAATATGGAAAAAATGATGTTATATTTAAAAATGAGGAAAATATAATAAATATTAACATTATGAATTAGAGAAATATAATAAATACTAACTTACGTCGGTCTTAGCGGCTCGAGGATTAACCCACTCCCCCTTCTTGTTTTTCTTGGTCTTTGTAAACAACTTGTATGGTGTGGCCGACTCACCCTGAAAGTAGCATAAAAACGTAAATTGATTATATTCGGCAATCAATTCTTGTAACCAATTTGTGAAAAATAATAAATTTGGAGGGAGTATAATACTTACCAATTCCTTGAAAGCATAGGAGGAACTCTTATGGCCTAGAGTATGAGTGCCTAGTGCTTTCCCGTCCTTAGCACCCGACATTCTATTTGCCTTATTTGTCTTAGAACTTTTGGCAAATTCAGGGCCTTTTTCTTCTCTTTCCTTCAGATTCACCCACCAAGAGAGCGGTACCCAATCGGGTTTGTTCTTTAGATACTTGAGTCCATTAATAAGCTTGGTAATCCGCCTCGTGACCTCCTTTTGCCAATCGGGCTTAGGGTTATACTCTTTATCGACGGACTTCACATGTTTCTATTTCAAAAACAAGTATTTAATTAGTAATAGAAGATGACTTTAATTAATAAAAATAAAATAAAAATTATTAACGTAAAGTAAATAATAGGTAGCTTTTAAATTATCCTAAACCAATTCCACATCTTCAAACGTTGCGCTTGGCTCGCCTCACTCCATTTGGTGAAGTACTCTTCATCTGAAATGTTATTTGTGAACGACCAACTGACATATTTTTTTATACACTTGTCACTCCACCTGAAAGTTAAAACAAACATATATTGAAAATTTAAATAAAATGATTTGAATGATATGTATTTCATAAAGCTAAAAATAAATTTTAGAACACTTACCATTTACCATCTGGTTTGTTTTGTGATAGAATTATCTTCATATTATCCATTTCCGGATTAAATGTCTGAACACCCTCGTCATCATCATTATCAATCTCATCGTTCTCCTCGTTACGACGACTTCCCCCACTACTGCTCCCTATCAACTTTCGAATGAAACCTGCCATATACTAATCATAAACAACAGAAATTGTCAGTTGAATAAAAATCATTAGTACAAATTGGAGTGTCATGAACTATATAAAAAATAAATAATTAACACCGCAAATTGGTAGTCCAACAAAAATGAAAACAAAAATGAAGTGTCATGATTAAAATGCTTCAATTTGATTCAATGATTAAAATTCATACATAAAAATGATTTCATTAAAATTCATACATTAATATAGTAGAATTACAACAACTCTCATCACTCATCACTATCACTATCACTATCACTATGAATTAAAAGAGGTTTATTATCATCTGAAAAAAGCATTCCAACTTCTTCATCTTCTTCCCTATTTTCCTCTATTCTATTTTCTTCAACTTCAACTTCATTATCCTCTTCTTCTCCGACATCCCCGTCATATTCCCTTTCACCCATTTCCACAACCACTTCATATTCATCTTCAGTTTCTGACTCTTCCGCCAAAATTGGTGAAGATGCGTGATCATTGACAACAACATCCTCTTGGAAGACAATTTCGTCAACAGGAGTATAAACATGTGATCTTGCCTTGATTTTAAAAACCGCTGACCATTGCTGATTACCTTTCTTAGTGGTTGGATAAGGAGCATAACAAACTTGATTGACTTGAAAAGCTGCCACGAATGGGTTATGTCCACGAAACTTTTTTTTCTCATTTACATCTACAAGTCCGTATGCCTTATGGATATTAAGTCCTAGTTGAGAATTATCAAACCAATCACATTTAAACAATATCACCCTATAAACCCTTTTCTCGGTATGATAACCAAGCTCAATTACTTCATTTAGGGTTCCATAGTAGTCCAAACCTTCTGTAGAATTCACACAAACCCCATTACTTGAGGTAGCTTTCGAAAGATCAACTCCCTCCTTATAAGCTCGAAATTTATAGCCATTGATAGAATATCGTCTCCACGTCTTCACCTTGCTACTAGGACCTAATGCTAGAGCTACTATTAAAGGGTCCTTTAATCTATAAGACTATCAATAAAACAATGCTAGAGCTACTATTAAAGGGTCCTTTAATCGGAGCCCATACCACGGCATACACTACGCTGGGGGCAAATTGATGGGGCATATTCTGCACCCGCTGACCAGTCAACATATTGAGCAAGGTCAAAGATATCCACAGCAAGTCAACGGCTTAGACGGCCCTAACAAGCGAGGCTGTCGGCTGTCGGATGGGTCCGGCCGGGGCAACCAACCCAGCCGGGGCACATATCCGCGAACTCATATCCAAGACCCCTCGGCGGTGAGTCAACAGGGCCCGCCGGCCTGCCATAGGTCCCTCGGCCGAGGGGTAGATCAGTCTTTCCACCTGCTAGCCACTTGGCCACTTGGCCACTACGTGACAAAAGGTGAAAGTCTATAAATACTCCTCAACTCTCATTGAGTAGAGGATCCACAATTTAACCTAAGAATCACTATTCACCTGGTAATATCTTCCTTATCTCTCTACAATATATACTTCACCAAGTAACAACAACTTATCTTTCTAAGTTTACTGACTTGAGCGTCGGAGTGAGTTCGCTCGGCCCAAAGCCGAGCCCTCAGTTTGCTCATTGTTTCAGGAGACCGCAAGGAGGAGTCAACCAAAGACGTCATTCTACAAGCACGGGTGGTAACAAATAACTGCTCTGGAATTACACCCGGAACAATTGGCGCCGTCTGTGGGGAAAAGATACTAGAAGCTAGTCACATTCATTCCCAAACAAAAAAAAACAAAACAAAAACCCACCCAAAAAGCTAAGAAGATGTCAAAACAACAAGAGGTATTCGTATCGACGAAACCTTACGCGAAGATGATACCGTCCACAACTGCGGGTTGCGCGACCCTCCACCGGCCGGGTAATTCAACCGGAGTACGGGATGCCAATAATACCAGATACGCCGCTGCCCGCCAACCAGGTCACCATCATGGGACATGTGGTTGATGTAGCAAAACTGAAGCTACTCCTGGACCTCATTAGTAGTACGTCGGCTCACCTTTGTCACCGACAAGAGCGGCGGAACCCGTCCGAGAGACCGGGGCCCCGAACGTTACTCCAAGAGACTTGAATGGAGCACTGGAAAAAGCTGGCCCCGTCAAGACGCCGGAGGAGCCCAGCGTGCCAGTGGTAGACCTAAGTCCTTCCCGCACCCGCGGGAGGACAGCGTCGCCGCGGCACCGACGAGGCCTGCCTCAGAGGAGTGAAAGAAGTCCGACTCGTCAAAGTCGGAGAAGAAGCCCGACTTACCATAGTCGGAGGAGAAGCCCCACCCAGTACGAGGAGAGGAGCCGGACTAGGAATGTGAGGAGCCGATCGCCGCGTGTCATTCGACACGTGGTCAGACAGCCCCTCAGTGCCTATGTCCTTGACACCGCCGTGCCAACCAAACTAAAATTGCAGGCGTTCACATACAAAGGGGATAGCAACCCCACCGACCATGCCGACTGTCCACTGGACCAGCCCTGCCAGTGGGGGACCGCATCCGTACCCACCAAATCCCCGCTCATCATACCGAGCGATAACCATGTCCCATTAATGTGCACATCCCCTCCTGTGGCGGGTTCCACGGAGGGCGGAACTAGGGCGTGAAGCCACTCTCGCAAATGACTCCACTCAGCCGAGAACGCATCTCGAGAACCAGAGACAAACAATCACAACCATCTGCAATACATCACAACCACGACACAACCACAATACAACTACAATACAACCACAACAACCGACACACTAGACCATCTACAAAAACTGAGTAGGCGAACCTACCTTTAAGCAACTGCAACCACTCCATGCCAACATACGAAACATCCGGCAATCAAGCAACATCTATAACCATAACACAACCACCTATCACTAACAAGTAAACCCTAACTGCAAAGACAAAGATACGGATGATGATGACGACTTACCTACAAGAAGAAACCCGGCAAAAGACCGCTACCCGACTCAAGTTACGCTCTCCTAAGGCACAAGAACCTTCAAAGGCTTCCATGGAGGCTATATGGTGAAGGGAAGGGAAGGAGGCGACCTAAGGGTCTGAAGAAATGAGGCAGAAATGGTTTGCGTATTTAACAAAACGCGATTATAAACCCTCGCTGAAAACCCGTTACTCGATCGAGTGTCCAACATACTCGATCGAGTGACCCCCTACTCGATCGAGTATCCAAGCTACTCGATCGAGTAGCCTCTACTCTATCGAGTACCACGCACAACTCACAACCCAAGGTAACTTGGCACGCATTTCTAAGGATTATTCCCGCTCCCAAGGTAACTTGGCACGCTGTTCAAGGGGTCTCTAAAAGGGCGGGTATTACAATTTCCGTCAGAGATCCTTCTTTTTGACGGATCATCCGTCATAATGGGCATCACTCCTGACGGCTTTTCCGTCAAAATTAAATGGCGCCTTTGGATTTTTAACGCGCCACTATTATCTGACGTACTGTGACGGATATTCCGTCACTATCATATATTTGACGGATTTTCCTTCACAATTCCGTCAATTTTTTTAAATATCTGACGGACTTCAAATTCCGTCACATGTACCGTCAGTTTTCCGTGTTTTTTTTTTGTAGTGATTGAAACGTTACTATGCCTAGAATAGGAGCAAAAACGCGCCTCGCGTAACCTCACGTGTCGCTCTTGTGGCACGAAATAAACGGCCTCCTGGCCAAGCTGAAATAAGCTAATGTCATCTTGCTCTTGCATTTTGACAATTTGTCATCCTCATATCATCAAATAAACTGAAATGCATTTTAGGAGTAAGTGAAAGCTCATGCTTATTTTCTAAGTTCATTACAAGCTCTTGCTTAGAACAATTATTCTTTTACATTTACTTGAACTACGCGCAAGGGTTTGATTTCACAGGATACAACCCATTCATTTTAAATGTAAATAGACGGACATTTGCAAATGCTTTTGGAATTCGACAAAAAATAATGATAGAAAATCGTAACGGTTTCATAACCAATCAACCTCTTTTATTCCATAATAATAATATGCCACATAATATAAAAAATAAAAATAGGCTAGGATTCTAAAAACCCCACCTTCTTATTAGAATAATAATAATAATAATAATAAATAATAAAGACTTAGGCTATTCTTCCATTTTCCCTTTGCCTTTGTCACTTTTATCATATTTCTTGTCCCAACCTCGAGCCGGACGTTCTTGCAACACTTCAAACCTAATCACCAACGATCTCTCTCGTGGTCTAGCCTTGCCATTCTTGTCAACCACCATCCCGACGACAGGAGAAGTCTTCGGTTTCTTCGAAGGATGAACAACTCGAAACCCGGCTTCTTCCTCTCCCTCAGTCAGATGCTTCTCTTTCTCCTTTTCTACATCATGAACCTTGTAGTCAACAGGCTCGCATTTCCTCAATCTCTCACGCTTCTTCGGAGTAGTAGCTTTCCTCCACCGCAGATAGGAGTTCGACACCCATAGAGCACTAACAGAAGAGTTCAAGAACCACATATTTCTTTGAGCCCATTTGATGGCCCATTCTCTTCGACTCTCAGTAGTAAGAGCTACGGCAGTCTGAGGGACAGTGTCAAGCTTCGGAATCATCTGCTTCAATCCAACCTGCCTCATCAACCTCTCCGGGAAGATGCATATCATAACCTCCAAGCCAGGAATGCGCACAGACCGGGTAGGATCCAAGGATGATACTCCAGTGACAGATTTAAGATGCCACCATGGTACGATCCATCTAATCAAGGGGCCATGGTCACTCTTCAATTTATTTTCCCAATAGTTGCAGACTCGAGTGAAGTCCACCATGTAGAGCCTAGTCCTCATCGCAATTGCGCGAGCATGATAAGCAGGAACATTAACTGGGGGCTCGATCAATCGAAGACACTCCATAAGCCAGACCTACCCAAAAGCAGGTATTAGAAAAACAAAAAAAAATAAAAAAAGAAACGACGAAAAAAAGAAACAAAAAAAGAAGAAAAAAAAGAGAAAAAGAGTTCTTTTACCTGCAAAATATTGGGACTTCCCAGATGATCGGTCCGTTTCGTGTTCACAATTAAAGATGTTGTCGTTGGGTCACGGTCGAATCAAAACACAATTTATAACTTCACAAACAACTCTACAATTAGTAAAGAGGCAAGTAAAGGTCGGATCCCAAGGGACGGGTATTGAAATGAGATTTCTATTGCAACTAGTGGTGTCTAAGGGGTGTCACAAATTGGGTTGATGTAGAAGGTCACTAAACTAAAATAGCAATGAAAAACAAGCAAGATGAATTAAAGGGGTGTAAACAATTGATTAAAAAGCACTAGGGTGTCATGGGATCATAGGGGAATCATGGGAATTGATCATACAAACATGTTCTCAAATTATAAGCAAGCAATTATTGTTGTGATGGATTGAGTTGGGTTATATCTTACAATCCTAGGAAAGTTTGGGTCCCGGAGCCGAATCGATTAGATTGTACAACACCTACAAGTCGACTTAATCTTCCCTACTCAACAACATGCATGGTCTAATGAGACTCGAGTTGGGTTATGTCTTACAAGTCTCATTGAAAACATAGAAGATGATAGTAAATGCAAGGATTCATAGGCTTAGCATTTCATCAAATATAACTTGTGCATGAGTTGACATCAAAACAAGCAAGCAAATAAAACATGAAAGCATATTAATTTAAGCATGAATCATTCCCCATGTTGGTTTCCCCTAATCACCCATTTAACCCTAGCTAAGAGACTACTCACTCATTATCATGTTGATCATGCTAGCAAGGTTGTCAATCATACCAACAATATGAAACATGATGAATAAATTAAATTAATTAACAATAATTAAAAAGGGATTAAGAGAATTATACCTACTAATGATTCCAATAATAAAGCAAAGATAAAAGAAGTACTTGAATGCTTGATTGAGAGGTTGTCAATCTCCCAACAAAAACCCAAATAATCTTCAATTACCCAAAATAAAGGATGAACAAAAGAGAGATTAAGGAAATAAAACTTGTATTAGAACTTGATTAATTGTTGATTACAAAACTAAAGAGAGATTTGATTGATATTAACTACTCTAATTATTGATAAGAAGAACATACTCCTCTAATTAGACTAATGGGGTATTTATAGTGGAAATTAGGGAGGATGCATTAGGGTTAACTAAGGGCTAAACTAGTAATTACACTTTTTAGATTGAGCAAGGAGGAGCCGGTATTTTTCGAAGGAAGGGCTTCTTTCTTTTTAACTTGGAGAAGAGGAAATCGTGCTGTGCTGGAATCCGGGCGGAATAAGGTCGGGACGGGCGGATTCTGGCGATGGGGTCCGAGCGGATTCGAGGGAATCCGGGCGGATTGTGGAGGTGGAATCCGAGCGGATTCGAGGAAAGCCGCACGGATTGTGCAGCTGGGGGACGGCCGGATTGGTGACAATCCGCACGGATTGTCACTCAGCAAGACATCTTCTTCTTTTCTTCCCTTTTCTTCATAAAATCCTTGGGGATTTCCTTGGGGATTCAAGGATCTTTCCTCAACATTGTTCATCTACTATAATATGTACAAAGGCCTTCTAATCTTGTCTCTCCTTGATGCTTTGTCATTGAATTCAATCAATTTAGTCTCATTTTGCCATGAAAATGCAAGGTTTGCACTCCTTTCCTACCAAGGGCACAAAACCTCAAGGAATATGCAAAACAAAGAACTAAAGACAATAAATGACCCAAATATGCACTAAAAAGCATGGGAACAAGGCTAATTTGGGGACTAAATATGCGCTAATTATGGTCACATCAAATATCCCCAAACCGAACCTTTGCTCGTCCCGAGTAAAGAGGTGACAAAGACTAGGACCATTATTTAAACTAGCCTAATAACATAGCCGATATGAGACAATTAGCGGGTCTCACTCCGCCCTTTCAACTCACAACAAGACAACCATGAGGTAGGATGCCTTCTTGCAAGGCAAGGTGGGTCTTGCCAAAATGGCGACACATCCAAACATTAAGCACACAAAATCAAATAGTGGATGCATCTACAAAAGGAATAGCCACTTCCTCATCAAGTGGCGGAGGCAACTAAAAGAGATCAAATTTAAGAGCATATAATCCGTCATAAATACTAGTTCAACAAATGACTAAGGCTAAGAGGATGGCACTAAATCACCTCCAAATGGTGTTAAACTAGACTACTTTCGTCCTCAATTCCCAAATGCTTTCGTCAAGAGCGATCGGATGGTATGGAATGATGATCCCTATGATGCTAGTAGCATATGACATGACAAGTCTCGAATTCTCTACAAAAGTAAAGGTCATGGATCGTCCCAAGCTCGATCAAGTGGCTGGACAAAAGGCTTTTTGGGAATGAAATGCTCAAATCTTTATTCACAACGGGTGGATATGACTATCTTTCAAAATTGTCCTCATTTCACTTTCACCTTTCAAAAATTTAAGATGGGGTTTGTCCCTTCCGGTCTAGTGTCCTTTGCTCTCGCCAATCGCTTATTAGGCAACCGGTTAACCTCTAGACAATAGCTTTTCGGGGTGATAGTCACTCTGTCTCTGGGCGGCCGAATTCACAACCGTATGGGGGCCCAATTCAATGGATCCCGCACCAAAGCACATCGAAGTGATACGCCTCCATCAAAACAACTTAAATTTCTCAACATTCAACAATTCATAACATTTGAGGTTCCTTTGGCATTAGATTACTTCCACATGACAAAATTCTTTGAAATGAGCACTTCAAGCTTATTGATAGAAAATATTTTTGGGTTGCCTTACCACAAGGTCAATCAAGGTCACCTAGACAAGTTAACCAAGTCCACATCGCATCACGGGGTTGGATAGGTGACTCACATGCAAACCCTTGACTAGGCTTTGGGTCATGGGTCAAAAGACACTAGTATGACACTATCTAGGGTGTTTTACAACCATTTTAGTAGACAAAGTCTTAAGTTGAACAAGTATTTGTAATGGCTTACTTGCTCTTGTCAAAGTTCCTAATTAGGCATTTTTCAAAACATTTCTAACATGCAACTATATGCCATGATTCAACTAATATAAACATCCTAATGCAAGTGATTCTATCAACTAATATGACATATAAACTAAATGCAAGTCCTAAGTTCACATTGTTATACCGCATCAATCAAAATAAAGCCACATAGTCATTAACATAAAGAAGAAAAAGGAGATTGGAAGGATCATACCATGCGGTCTTCATTATCCTCATGTCTCGGATGTGGCGTAGTCAATCAATGTGAACAAGGATAGAACAAACACAATATATACAAGACAATATATATACAAGACTACAAAGGGAAATAAACATGTTTTTGGGTTTTCAATTTTCAAATTTTTATGATTTTCGAAATTTTTCAATTTTTTTTTGGATTTTTGAATAAGAGTTAAATGTTAGAATTCCCATCCCCACACTAATATGGGCATTGTCCTCAATGGCCAAAATGATGGAAATTATGCAAAGATGATGCATGATTTCTACACTAAATGCAATCTACACTAAGCTACACTACATGATGCATGGTTTTTGTTATGACGGAGAGGATAATTTAAATTACCTCCCGTTGCGTATGCATTAACTTCCCCAAACCGAGTGAGACACTATTGCTAATGTCCAAGGATGGGTGTAGTTCATGCACACACTATGCAATGCATGAAACTAATTTGTCATTTTGGATTTTGAAAATGGGAACAATAAAATGAGAACACCTCAATGGTACCGAGGTGTGAGTCCTCTATGGTGCTAGGACTACTCCAACAATGATCAAAATTAATGAAAATACTAGGTAACAAGACACAAACTTCTTTTCATGAAACATTGAAAGATAAAGAGGAGGGATGAGAAAACTTCACTTGAACTTAGGTGGGTGCCTCTCGCCCGCTCCACCTAGTGATGAAGTAGTCTTCTAGACATCGGCATCATCTCCCTCTATATCGCTATCCCAAATATCCTTTGAAGCATCATTCAAACTTGGGTCCATGAATTCGTCTTCCTCACTCTCAAGCTCCACCGTGTCACCTCCACAAGAATTGCCACTCTCCTCCTCTTGTCTACCGTTTGCCCCTTCATTAGCTTTCTCCGAGTTAGGGAAGAGCAAATCCATTTGAGCCCATGAGAGGAAAGCTCCTTCCTCATTAATCCGTCCTTTTCGAACCATCTCATGGTATTGGGGGTAAAGAGCATAGTAAGTGTCCACGGAGGTCTCGTATTGACGGTAGTGTAGATCTTGTAAGATTCCCGTGATAAAGTCGTCACGGGGGAGGATGAAGGGATTTGGATGGTTATACGGTTGGTAGGGAAAGGGGTAGGGAGGCACTTTTATCTTCTCATTTCGAGTTTGTTGTTCTTGTTGTTGTGGTGGTGGATTTTGGGGTGCTGGTGCTTGCCTTGTTTGACTTGGGATGAGGTAGGAGGGCATTGGAGACAAGTTTCCTCTTCTTGGGGAGATCTGTGGTAGATCGGTCATTGGGAGATAAATCGGATCGCTTCCTTTTGTCAACCACTTTATCCGCTTATCGACCCCCTCAAGGGTTATCCAATGGTGTTGGACGAGAAGGAGATCTTCATTAATTCTCGTGCTCCCCGTAAGTGGAGTGTACTCATTGTTCTCATTGAACCTTGGGTTGAAGTGCTTTGCAAGTCTAGTTATGAGTCCTCCATTCACTATGTGCTTCATTCCATCATCATCCCCATTTCTAAACTTTGCCCATTTCTCTAGCAAAACTAGAGGTGCATTGAAGTGATACCCATTTCTCCCTTGAATGTTGAGGTAAGATTCCATAAACACAAGGTCTAATTGGTTCACGATGGCCGGATCTCGGCGGGCAAGTAGAGTGCCCGAAAGAAATCGATATGTAAGCCTCAAGATCGGGTTTTGGATATGAAAAGCAAGACATTCCTTGGTGTGAATGAAATCCCGGCCCGTCATGGCCCTCCACAAAGGTGCAACACTATACTTTTTGGGTTTCGATGTTCGGGTAGGCGAAACATCAAGTCCAAACACATTTGCGAATTCTACAAGGGTCATCATCCTAGAAACATTCTCCAACCTAAACTCTATGCATATCACTTTGTTCAAGGTTGTAATCTTCAAAATGCTCAAAAATTCAAGCACAAGGGACCGATAGGTTGGTTCATACATGCGAAAAAGGGTTGAAAGACCAAAAACCTCAAAGAGAGCTTCCACTTGGTGATAAATCCCAAGTTTTCTCAAGGTAGCATGGCATAAAAATTTAGTGGGAAGAATATTCTTACTTAGAAGCCGGTGGAAGACTAATCTCTGCACATCATTGAGGAATTCCAAATTTGAGAAATCATCAAGCCTTGTGAGATCTACAATCTCTTCATGTTCCCTTCTCAAGGTGTTGAGATGGGAGGTAGAAGAACTTCCCATCATCCTTGGTCTTCTTGCACTCTTAAAAGAGGATCTCCTTGGTGCCATTCTTGATTCTTTTGTTGGGTGCTTTTGATTTGTGAAAGGGTAAGGATGTTCCTTGTTGATTTAGTGTTGGAAACCCTAGAAAATTGGGGCTTTTTTATTTTGTGGGTAAAGAGAGTGATTTGGATATGTATGGGAGTCATAAGGAGGTGGGTTTTATAGTGCAAGTGGAAGGAGTAGTGATGTGTCACTGTATGTGTGGTGGGGTGTATTTTAATTAGGGAAAAGTCGGGTCAAAACACCGTGAGAAGACGAGCGGATTCGAGCCGAAGACGCTCGGATTCGTGCTCCTCGGGACGGGCGGATTCTGGGCAATACGCCCGGATTCTATCACAGCGAGAATTTCCAAAATTTGACGCCTCAGAGACGGGCGTCCCGAGCATGAGACGCTCGGATTCTTTTATGATGGGACGGGCGTCTTCTTCTGAAGACGGACGGATTCTTCTACAGAGATTTTCTTTGAAATGCACAGGTAGAAAGACGGGCGTCTTTCTTCAAATCCGGCCGGATTCTACAGGACGGGCGTTTTTCCTCCTTGGACGCTCGGATTCAACCTCAGTCCAAAAATCCTCAAATTTTCAGCGAAGCTGGACGGACGGTTTCTCCTCAGAACGCCCAAATTCCAGCAAGACGG
Source organism: Silene latifolia (assembly GCF_048544455.1). NCBI lineage: Eukaryota > Viridiplantae > Streptophyta > Magnoliopsida > Caryophyllales > Caryophyllaceae > Silene > Silene latifolia. The sequence continues at coordinate 101,181,981 of NC_133537.1, read as the reverse complement.
CCGGATTCCAGGGAATCCGCTCGTGTTCAGGCTGTGAATTCTTCCTTTAACTTTTTCTCCTCTCTTATATGCGTCCCCACACTCGAGAATTCGTTCCTTCCTTCATTCAAAATTCATTAGTAACCCTCCCTCACTTACGCTCATGAAAAGAGTTCATGCTTTTTATTAAACAAATGCAATAAATACAAGTTAGAGGGTTAGTATATTTACAAGTGGTGGTTTAGGGAGGACTCCACCAAACTCTCCCGTAGATGGTCCTTTCAAGGGGGAGGAGGCCCGAGGTAGGTAGCCTCGACCTCTCCAACAAACGCTCCTTCATAGTATGGCTTCAATCTTTGACCATTTACCTTGAACTTGCTTCCATCTTCCGCCTTGAGTTCGAAATCTCCATATTTTCCAACTTCGGTTATCACATAAGGACCCATCCATCTAGAGTTCAATTTTCCCGGAAAGGGTCGGTAGCGGGAATTGAATAGAATGACTTTGTCTCCCTTGTGCAAGGCCTTTTGTCTAATTCTCTTATCATGAAGCAATTTCGTTCTTTCTTTGTAAATCTTCGCATTCTCATAGGATTGTAGTCGGAACTCCTCCAACTCTTGGATTTGAATCATCCTCCTTTGACCGCTCAATTTGAGATCAAGATTAAGTGCTCGGATTGCCCAATAAGCTTTGTACTCCAATTCGATTGACAAATGACATGCTTTTCCATAGACAAGCTTGTAGGGGGAGGCTCCTATGGGAGTCTTATAGGCCGTCCTATAAGCCCAAAGAGCATCATCAAGCTTTGTGCTCCAATCTTTCCGAGTCTTGTTCACAACTTTCTCAAGGATTTGCTTGATCTCTCTATTTGAAATTTCAACTTGACCGCTTGTTTGAGGATGATATCCCAAGCCGGTTCTATGTTGGACACCATATTTGGTCAAAAGGGATGCAAGCTTCTTCTCATGGAAATGCGTTCCTCCATCACTAATGATTGCTCTAGGAACTCCAAATCTTGGGAAAATTATCTTCTTGAAAAGCTTGGTGACCGTTTTTGCATCATCATTTGGGGTGGCGATTGCCTCTACCCACTTTGAGACATAATCTACGGCCCCAAGGATGTACTTATTCCCATTAGATGTCACAAAGGGCCCTTGGTAGTCGATTCCCCAAACATCGAAGATCTCCACCTCCAGAATGCCCCTTTGTGGCATTTCGTTCCTCCAAGATATATTCCCCGTTCTTTGACAAGCATCGCAATGAATGATGAATTCTCTTGTATCTTGAAACATTGTAGGCCAATAGAAGCCCGATTGGAGAATTTTTGCAACGGTTCTCCTTGCTCCATGGTGCCCACCGTAGGGTGATGAATGACATCCTTCCAAGATTCCGTGGATTTCCCATTGAGGGATGCATCTCCGGTAGAGCCCATCACTACACTCTTTGTAGAGGTTTGGGTCATCCCAAAAGTACCTCTTCACTTCGAATAGGAATCTCTTTCTTTGGTAGTGGTTCAAATTTGGAGGGAGCACTTTTCCAACAATATAGTTAGCATAATTGGCAAACCATGGGGTGATGTGCCTTTCAAGTTGTGTTTGAATGGCCATCAAAATGTCATCGGGAAATGAGTCATTGATCGGGGTTTCTCCATTTTCATCATGAAACCGGATCCTTGACAAGTGATCCGCCACTACATTCTCGGCTCCTTTCTTATCCCTTATTTCCAAGTCAAATTCTTGAAGAAGCAAAATCCATCTCAACAATCTCGGTTTCGCCTCCTTCTTTATCAAGAGATGTCGGAGAGCACGATGATCCGAAAATACAATCACCTTGGATCCAAGCAAGTAGGAACGGAATTTATCCAAAGCATATACAATGGCAAGAAGCTCCTTTTCGGTTGTGTCATAATTCACTTGGGTGGGGTCGAGGGTCTTGCTTATGTAATAGATGCTGTGAAGAGCTCTCCCTACCCATTGGCCAAGAACCGCTCCAACGGCGTAGTTGCTAGCGTCACACATAATCTCGAAAGGTAACTCCCAATTCGGGGTTGAATGATTGTCTTGAGATTAATGCTTCTTTGATTCTATTAAAAGCTTCAACACACTCATCAGTAAATTGGAATTGGGCATCTTTAAGCAAAAGTTGAGTGAGGGGTTTTGCTATTTTTGAAAAATCCTTTATGAAACGACGATAAAAACCCGCGTGACCGAGAAAACTTCTCACCCCTCTAACATTCACGGGAGGTGGGAGTTTCTCTATCACCTCAACTTTAGCTTTATCGACCTCGATGCCCTTTTCCGAAATTAAATGACCCAAAACAATTCCTTCATTGACCATGAAGTGACACTTTTCCCAATTTAAAACAAGACTAACATCTTCACACTTTTGCAACACAAGAGAAAGATTATGCAAACATGAGTCAAAGTCCTTTCCATAAACACTAAAATCATCCATAAAAACTTCCATTATGGTCTCTAGGTAATCGGAGAAGACACTCATCATGCATCTTTGGAAAGTGGCGGGGGCATTACATAAACCAAAAGGCATCCTCCTATATGCAAAAGTGCCATAAGGGCATGTGAAGGTGGTCTTATGTTGGTCATCCGGGTGTATAGGGATTTGGAAGAATCCCGAATACCCGTCAAGGTAACAAAAGAATTTGTTGGAGGCTAACATCTCAAGCATTTGGTCAATGAATGGTAAGGGGAAGTGATCTTTTCTTGTTGCGGAGTTTAATTTCTGGTAGTCAATGCACATACGCCAACCGGTGATCATTCTTGTGGGTATTAGTTCATTCTTCTCATTTGTCACTACCGTGGTACCTCCTTTCTTAGGTACCACTTGGACGGGGCTAACCCACAAAGAATCCGATATGGGATATATGATTCCCGCATCAAGTAATTTCATGACTTCTCCTTTGACAACTTCTTGCATGTGGGGGTTCAATCTTCTTTGGGGTTTAATGGTAGGTCTATGGTCTTCCTCTAGATGAATTCTATGCATGCAAAAGTTGGGACTTATCCCCTTAAGGTCATCTAGACTATAACCTATAGCCTTCTCATGTTGTTTCAACACATAAAGCAATTGTCCCAATTAGTCATCATCAAGTCTATCATTAACAATCACGGGTTTGGTCTTTGATTCATCAAGGTAAGCATATTTCAAATTTGGGGGAAGGGGTTTCAAAGTAGGAGTTTGTACCTTACTTTCCTCCTTTGGAGTTTCATTGAGAATTTGCTCCATCTCCATTAGACATTCCATTCTCATAGCATATTCAACTTCATTTTCGACCTCATCATATTCAAATTGCATGATGGGTTCCTCTTGCTCTTGAGTTTGTAAAATCTCTTCTAGGATGGATTGCTCATCCTCTATGGGTTGACATGCTTCCACTAGAATGTTATGCACTAATTCGGACTGTGCACGAGTAATTCCTTGTTAGCTAGAGCGGCCTCAAAGAGATCCACCTCCAATTCCCAATACATATTGTTGGCCTTACTTGCTTCCAAGGCTTCCAATGCTTGCATGGGATCCTTGAAGTAAGGTATACTCAAGTGGTCCTCTACAAAACAATCTATGAAATCCATCTCCCAAAATATCAAACAACTTGAAAACAATTAGAACAAACCTTGAGGAGTTTTACTTCCCCAAGGCGAAGAAAGACACAACTAATAACAATAAAAAGGAAATCTAAATCAAACAAACACCGTCCCCGGCAACGGCGCCATTTTTGATCGGTCCGTTTTGTGTTCACAATTAAAGATGTGGTCGTTGGGTCACGGTCGAATCAAAACACAATTTATAACTTCACAAACAACTCTACAATTAGTAAAGAGGCAAGTAAAGGTCGGATCCCAAGGGACGGGTATTGAAATGAGATTTCTATTGCAACTAGTGGTGTCTAAGGGGTGTCACAAATTGGGTTGATGTAGAAGGTCACTAAACTAAAATAGCAATGAAAATAAACAAGCAAGATGAATTAAAGGGGTGTAAACAATTGATTAAAAAGCACTAGGGTGTCATGGGATCATAGGGGAATCATGGGAATTGATCATACAAACATGTTCTCAAATTATAAGCAAGCAATTATTGTTGTGATGGATTGAGTTGGGTTATATATTACAATCCTAGGAAAGTTTGGATCCCGGAGCCGAATCGATTAGATTTTACAACACCTACAAGTCGACTTAATCTTCCCTACTCAACAACATGCATGGTCTAATGAGACTCGAGTTGGGTTATGTCTTACAAGTCTCATTGAAAACATAGAAGATGATAGTAAATGCAAGGATTCATAGGCTTAGCATTTCATCAAATATAACATGTGCATGAGTTGAGATCAAAACAAGCAAGCAAATAAAACATGAAAGCATATTAATTTAAGCATGAATCATTCCCCATATTGGTTTCCCCTAATCACCCATTTAACCCTAGCTAAGTGACTACTCACTCATTATCATGTTGATCATGCTAGCAAGGTTGTCAATCATACCAACAATATAAAACATGATGAATAAATGAAATTAATTAACAATAATTAAAAAGGGATTAAGAGAATTATACCTACTAATGATTCCAATAATAAAGCAAAGATAAAAGAAGTACTTTAATGCTTGATTGAGAGGTTGTCAATCTCCCAACAATAACCTAAATAATCTTCAATTACCCAAAATAAAGGATGAACAAAAGAGAGATTAAGGAAATAAAACTTGTATTAGAACTTGATTAATTGTTGATTACAAAACTAAAGAGAGATTTGATTGATATTAACTACTCTAATTATTGATAAGAAGAACATACTCCTCTAATTAGACTAATGGAGTATTTATAGTGGAAATTAGGGAGGATGCATTAGGGTTAACTAAGGGCTAAACTAGTAATTACACTTTTTAGATTGAGCAAGGAGGAGCCGGTATTTTTCGAAGGAAGGCCTTCTTTCTTTTTAACTTGGAGAAGAGGAAATCGTGCTGTGCTGGAATCCGGGCGGAATAAGGTCGGGAAGGGCGGATTCTGGCGATGGGGTCCGAGCGGATTCGAGGGAATCCGGGCGGATTGTGGAGGTGGAATCCGAGCGGATTAGAGGAAAGCCGCACGGATTGTGCAGCTGGGGGACGGCCGGATTGGTGACAATCCGCACGGATTGTCACTCAGCAAGACATCTTCTTCTTTTCTTCCCTTTTCTTCATAAATTCCTTGGGGATTTCCTTGGGGACTCAAGGATCCTTTCTCAACATTGCTCTTCTACTATAATATGTACAAAGGCCTTCTAATCTTGTCTCTCCTTGATGCTTGGTCATTGAATTCGATCAATTTAGTCTCGTTTTGCCATGAAAATGCAAGATTCTTACTCCTTTCCTACCAAGAGATCAAAATCTCAAAGAATATGCAAAACAAAGAACTAAAGATAAGAAATGACTCAAATATGCACTAAAAAGCATGGGAACAAGGCTAATTCGGGGGCTAAATATGCGCTAATTATGGTCACATCACCAGACAAGGAAGGTCACGGTTGGCTTTTCTGTTATCTAACCCCAACACGATCTCTCCTAAACACACGCAAGCTGGGCTCATGCGCAACTCCATTTGCTCAATCAGGCTCAAATAACGAGGATGACCTCTCAAATCCTCATCAACATGCCCTTGAAGGACATATACATGTAGTAGGCAAAACCCGAATACCCTTCGCCTGGCGACATATGAGATAGTGGGATCTGCCCTATTGATGAATCGATCAATGAAGTCCAACATTCGCACTCCCTTTGAGGTCACAAGACGGTCCACCTCAGCTCTTGTCAACCCAAGCAAATCCCTAAACTTGTTCTTATACCCCTGAGAAGTAGAGGGAATAGCAGGAAAATGTTCCGGGTCCGAACCACCAATCGCAGCAATTTCTTCGGGAAATGGGCAAATGTCGCCTCCGGGGAAGGCAAATACGTGCTAATTCGGGTCCCAATAATCAAGACAAGCATCTCGGAATGGTTTGACCACCGTGATCAACTTCAAGCTCAAAAGTGATCCAAAATTATAAGCACCCATGTCGTGTTTCTCCACATTGGAGAACTCATTTGTCCATTCTTTTAGACGAATTTCGAGAGTATTCATGATGTATGCTTATTTTGAGAGCTTTATGTAATAGGACGTAGGAAAGACGGAAGAATTATGTGAATAAAACCTCCCTCGACGTCTTTATTTATAGTAAAAGCTGTTTTCTAAAATCCGTCAGGACGGATACACTGGGTTGCGCTTCTTCATAGGGACGCAGCTCTTGCTGCGCCTCTTCCTCAGCCTTTTTTCTGTGTTTTTTCCGCGTTGGATCTTCCCTAATTCCTCAAATAATAATTTCCTATTCATACGGGTTATTATTTTGGTAAATCCGTCAAATTGCCATATTTCGTGTTTCCTAATTCCACGGGCACGCATTTCGAGGCAATATCGACATTTTCGTCATCTTAGCACGCTTATCCATTTTTTTTTTAATTTTCTTTTGGGGGAATCATTTCACCAATTTAATTTATTCATTTTCCAACTTTTACATTTCTTTTTAATTTTCTTTTTGGGGAATCATTTCACTCCCATTCCACATCACATTTCAAACTTATATGTTTCTATTTTTTTAGGGTGTAACCCTCCCTACCGTCCGGTCATTTCCGGAAATTTTTTTGCATTTCCGAGTCGTTATTTTGCGCTAATTTAGGCCATGTGTACAAATGTATGTTCTATGTGATTTCTGTGTAAATTTTGGCAGCATGACGGCATAAACCGTCATCTACCAAATCTGTTCAAAGCTAACCTGCAGGTAAAAACAAAGCGACCCAGCAGCTAAAGCACTCAGGCCATCATATATACAACTAAGAGGGGATATATACACCAAACTGGGGGCTCGAGCCCAAAAACAAAGTCCGAATGTCCGAAATATAGGTCCTAAAAATGTACAAAATGTTCAAAATACAGCCGAAGATAAAAAAACAACAAGCAAACTACTGCTGGTCGCCGCCTAGCTCAGCAACTCTCGCCTCAAGAGCAGCAACCTCGGCATCACAAACCTCGAGCTCCCTCAGCAGGCGAGCTATCTCCTCCCGGGACAAGGCTAGCTCTCGCTCCAGCTCACGCTCCCTCTGCAAACGCAAGAATTGGCTCATGTCAATTATTCCAAACAATAAAGAAAGTTAAAAAATTTGAAAATTAAGTAAACGGAAGGTTCATACCTAACGTCCTCGACTGCCAACAAGTGCCTCGACGGCAGTAGCCCGCAGCCGGTTGGCTACCCTCCACAAAGCCACGAACCGAGATGGCGCAACCTGCATTTGAAAAGAAGAGATTCTTAAACAATTGGACAAACTCAAGCAAATGTGTTCTTACACAAAATTATACAAGTTAGTAGACCCACCCTCCGAATCAGATGCTGCCACTCGTCTAGACCAACATCTCTCACCGCCGCATCAAAGTCACAAAGCGCGGAGATCGTCATCATCCCTGTCGCGTCAGTGTACTCAAGGGTCTCGGGGTACTCTGGGGGCTCGATGCCCGCCGCCTCGACCTCCTGTAAAGTCAAATTATTTCCATTAACTGATGATCATTCATCGTGTTCTCAAAATGGTCAAAAGTAAGAGTAACACAATTACCACGACTGGCCAGTACTCCAGCCTCCCGTAGAGGAACGCCGAGTAGTCCTCACCAGGAAGAAGGAGGGCGTCACCACCAACGCCTGCCAGGTCAGCCTCCCTCTGAGCCTAAGAAGGCTCCCTGAACATCGTCCGAGGAGGATCGATGGGAACCGTCAAGACATCCCGAGAGCACTGACGAGCCAAACGCTCGCCCAAGTACCACACAGGACCCATCGACGTCCTAAGCAGCAACCGGCTCGAGCTCCTAGGTCGAAGGACCTCAGCCACAAAGGGAGGAGCGCCAGTGTAGTCCACCCAAGGCCTGGTCACCCACTGGGAAAATCAAACGAAGGGTCACTCTTATGATTAGTTCTAAAAAGTAAAAGAGAAAGACAAACAACGCAAGGTGAAATACTCACGCCGTCCAACTGAAGAGCGTTCACCTCCCATCGACAGACGTCGTGAAAGGAACGCCGGCTCCTCGTACGGCACATCACCCAATCCCTGACAATGGGATAGGCCCTCTCCACTAGCTTCGTCCTCTTGGGCGCGAGGCTCGGAAAGTAGGAGTAAACCCACGCCTGTAAAACAAGATAGTCAACAACGATCTTTAGTGATTCGATAAGAAAAGGAAATGATCTTTCATGAAATGAAATGAAGGTTCATACCTCCAAGAACAGTCCAGGGCCAACAACGGTAGGAGAAGTCCCCTTCTCCATCAACTCCGGACGAACCATGGCCCTCATAAAGCGAATAAGGACCGCAAAACCAGCAGTGACCCAGTCCCAATGGCCTAGGTCGCTCAGGTCAGAAAGAAAGGAAAGGAGCTTCGTCGATAGCCTCTCTCCTCTGTTTCCGAGGTAGATCGAAGACATGAACCACCAGAGCCACAAGCGGACTCTCTGCTCTGCAGTACAGAGTGGAGGAGCCTTCTCCCTCCCCTCGATCACCACCGACGTCGGGGTCTTCCCCGCAAAATAATCCCGGACATAAGAACTAGGCACCAACCCGGGTACCGCAGCAGCCTTCGGCATCAAGTTCCAGCCGATCAATATCCTAGCCTCAGCCGAGTCTACCCTCATGGCTGTCTTCGGCCACTCCACTACCCCAGTCCCACACAACAAACCAAAAATCATGCCGTAGTCCTCCGACGTGACCACCACCTCGCCAAAAGGCATGTGAAATGTGGAGGTCGTGTCCCAAAACCGATCCAATAAAGCTCGGACCAGGCTGAGGTTAGCCCGAAGCTTCCTCCTCGTGATATCCCTCCAAGCCTGCACCAAACCACCGAACGCTCCTCGCTCGATGATGGCTCGTTCCACAGCCGACAGCCTCTCGTAGCACCCCATCGCCGTCGTGTAGCCCGAGAATGATCTGATGTTCCCAGCCTCCTATTTGGATTCGAAACAAAAGCTATATTTAGCTTGAATGAAGAAGAAAAGGAATAACTAAAATAAATGAAAGAAGATGAGTGAAGAGTGATGAGTTCGATTTACCAAGCTCTTCACCGTCTTGTAGGACAAGTGACCCTCTACAGCCCAAAGTAGGTGCCTGTTGTCCTAAGTCTCAGCCTACGCGGGTGCTCCCCTCAGCTGGCGACCACCCCGTCCAACGTTGGCCCGTCTCGGGGCCTCCTCCTCCTCAAGGACCTCGTCCTCAGCAGCCGTCACCGCGGCGGTAAAAGCCTGCTCTAACGCCTCCTCAAGCGAACGAGAAGGGTCAATAGCAGTATCCACGTCCATGGGAGCTCTCCCTGACGTAGAAGCCTCATCACCTACAAAATTAAAGTGAATTTAGGCCGTGTCAAATGATGACAAGCCTTAATTAGGGGATTTTCGAGTTTTCAGAGCTCCAAAATCGCTCTTTTCTCGCCATGTTTGGCCATTTTCCCACAAACACGACTGCTCATGTGGTAACTTGGGTCAAGTCAAGCCTAAGTATAAGCCTAGTCATGGGTTCGAGTCAGAATTTCGACAGCATTTCGTTATAACGACGATTATGCCCTAGGAAAGTGTCCTGAAAAAGACGTCACAAATCAAAATTCCAAGATTATAGGAAGTTTACCCATCATACAAGGATTCCAAATATCAAGTTTCGTAACAAATGGGTAATCCTAAGGCTATTTTCGAAGCGATTTACGGTTTAGCTGTGAGACCGTCTCAATTTCACTCAAATGCTCAAAACTCAACGAAAATTCGAAACAAATACATGGTTATGATCCTTATACTACCAATTAGCCATTTATAAGGTCAATTTTGCAAGGCAAAATCATTGGGGGGAAAGCCTCAAATTTTCGACATAATTAGGGTTGAAAACCCTAATTTGTCGGTCCAATTTGATCAATTATAGAAGATTAATGCAAAAATAATACACATACCTCGATTAGTCATGGCAAATGCAAGCTTTTGATCAAATTTTGACGAGAAATGGTTGGAATTTGAGAGAGAAATTAAGATTTTATGTTTCGAAATAATGAAACAAAACCCCTGTTTCATCGGGTTTTTACTCAGGAATGCCACGCCCAGAAAAAGATGCAGCAAGTGCTGCGCCTCTTCCAAGGGACGCAGGTCTTGCTGCGCCTCTTCTTCAGTTTCCCTCCATATGAATTTTTGAAGATTCGTTATAAGTTTGTTATTTTGTGGGCCCATCTTTGGTACGCCTCTTCCTTGATGTCACATCATATATTTGGTCCGTTTGACATTTATTCTTCGCCCGGACCCGCATTTCCAAGCCAACTGCAAACTGTCGCCATATTTTTTATCAAGATGTTGCTTGTCACAACGAGCGAATATTCTCTGACAGGTGTTTCGGCACGCCTTTATTATGTTCCCCCAGCGAGAGTTCACGACAGACAATCGTCCCTCTCGAGACATGGAGATAAGTTCCCGATTATGTTCCCCCCGCGAGAGTTCACGGACAGGCAGTCGTCCCTCTCGAGACATGGAGATCAACATCAACCCCAAGCTCTTCCGAAGTTTGTTTGTAGATGACCCAAGCAGATATCTCCCAGCAGTTCCTAACTACGTCCTACTGCCTCCTCCCAATATCGCGTTTTGTTTCCCCTGGAGTTTCAAGGAAATTCAGGTATCGTCTCTTCTTATGGCTGGCGAGCCATCTTAAGTAGTCTAATGGAGTTTAAACGACCCTCCCCGCTAGTCGACAGACTCTAAAATGTTCCAGACGACAGGTCCTTGGCTCAGACCCCTTGAGCCGCCTCGCGTCGCCATAGTCATCAGGTTGTAATATTCGATTGACCTGATGGCTATACTTTGAGTTTCGCCTTGTCCAAGCCTCACTCAAAGTGGGGGCTCTATAGATACCTCATTTCTGCACCTTCCGCAAACCACCCGGTGATGATTGGGCCGCATGTTTGGTATACGGAACGGTTTGTGACAGTTCGTAAGTTTATCGTCAAGTGATCGCTCAAACACTTGTGTCTACCTCTTAACTGTCATCTACGTGCCGAAACGGTCGTTTTGGCAGTAATTAGAGTACATTTGGAGTCCGGGTCAAAATAAACCGTCTTCATTTTCTAATAACCGAGTCAGAATGTTCTGGAATGTTCCGGATATTTCTATTCCATATTTTCCAATCTTTTGATCTTTGGTAAAATATCTCTCGTAATATTCACACAAAATATTAAGGAAACGAGATTAATCCGCTATTTCATAATAGAAACGCGGAAATCTTTCTTCCGCAGGAGGAAACCACTGAGGAAAGGACGCAGCAAGTGTTGCGTCTCTTCCAAGGGACGCAGTGCCTGCTGCGCCTCTTCCTCAGTCCTTTTTTGCGTATTTTTTCATATCTTTTCGAGATTCACTTCCAAAGTTTCTCCGAAAATCTTAATTTCCTCCGTGTGATTAGCATAAATAGAGACATTCGGTCTCACATATTTCTCACGCGAGTGTCCGCCCTTCTCTTCTCCCTTTGCATTTTAGACCACGTTCTTACTTTTTGGCGTCTATGTGCTTGAACTTTCGACCACGTAAACTCGGATCTTTCTGAGTAGCAGCCTCGTTTTGCATGACCTACCAATTTGACCAACTCCACATCAATCAACATTAATCAATCTTGTTCGTTTTCTACCTAGAGGGCACTTTTGTCGTACATTCGAGTCGAGAATCACTAAACGTTAACTTAGTTCATCTCGTTTCATCAAACATGTAGTTCATCTTCGTGAGGCTGCCGCAGTTCCTACTTCCTTTCTTCTTCCTTCGTCTTTTGATAATTCGATTGTTTTGTTTCGTTTTCAATTGTTCATATTTCTTTAAACCTGATAATTCTAATATAATAATTTTAACATGTAAATGATTCATTGTTGATTAATTCATCTTTCAAAATCCCGACTTAAATCCCTTATAATTCATATTTGCGGATTTTCGTCATTAAGTCAATTCGGGTTTTAGAGATTCGATTCATCCATATTGAATCTCTGGAATTCATCTTAGAAATACTTGTATCTGTTATTTACCGTCACCATAATTAATTCATCATTAATAACTTGTTTAACCTAATTAATTTGTTTGTTTTGTTTAATTCTTTAATTAGTCTCATCTTGTAAATAATTCGTTCTAATCGGTTTCATTCATGTTTTATCGTTTTTATGATCTCATTCACATGTAAATAATATGTTAACCACTTCTATCCGAGTCAATTATTCATAATCAAGCATTAAAATCACCAATGAATATTAACGATTTGCAATTCCGGCTTCACAGCCAGAACTCAACCCAGGAACAGACGCAGCGACTGCTGTGCCGCTTCCAAGGGACGCAGCTCTGCTGCGCCTGTTCCCGGTTGATTTCTGTTCCTGAACTCCCATTTCTGCTTTGACCTAGTTTATTATTTATGTATTTAATTAACTATTAATCGTATTATCACCTAATAATCTGTTCGTTTATTCATTTATTCTTTCTTTTCTAAAACCATCCGTTTTAAATATATTTTCGACATAAATCATTAAATCCAATGTAATTATGGTAATATTCCTTTATTGTATTATTATTGTATTTCTTTTATTGTATTGCTTGTATACTTTCACTTGCAATTAACCTAAATTTCGACCTCGACATTAATTGTATGTTAAATTACGTGTTAACCGACTTAGTTAATTCTCACATGCTAGGATTAATTTATTGGATGTTGCATTGCATGCATATAAATCGACAATATATCAAATATAGACAATTTCCCTAATCATTAGTAGAGGCCGCTATCGACGCGGGCGGGATTAGGTGTTCGATCAAAAGAGCTTCCTAATACGTACCCTCACCCCTTACTCCAGAGCTCTGTGAACATCCGTGTTCATTGGCATCCATGAGAGTCATTCTAGACATAGAATGCTAAGGGTAACGAGTGCTTAGTGTTCATGTCATTACTTCGTGTGTTGACATGACACGAGGTATTCGAACGGTTTACAATTTTCCACAATAAATTGGTGGCGACTCCACAAATGCAAAACAAACAAAGAGGAAAAGCTTGCTTCGCTTTTCGCCCTCGTGGCCCCCCGTCCACAGTCACGCAAACTTGAGCGGGCATTCTATAACAATGACTCTTCGAGACTCTGGTTTGATCACGATGATCAGCGGGTAGGCGCATATTTATGGGTTGCGAATGAATCTGACCGTCTCCTACTACTTTCGATTCTGCACCGCCAAGGTCGCATTGCCGAGCAGGGGATAGTGCCGTTGCAATGCGAAAACGACTGTGTGGATTGGGCTGACGATGAAAGAGACATATATGGTGATATTGTCTCTGATTTCCAGAGGATGGGGTAACAAAAAACATACTCCCTCCATTCAACTCCACACTACACATTTGTTTTTTCATGTCTGTCAACGCTTGTTTTACGCGATAAATATCTTTAGCTTGATATTTTAATGTACTCCTAAAAACCTAAGTCATTATAATAAAAGTTAGATATTTTTCTGATGATATTGTCTAGGAATTCCAGAGGATGGGGTAACAAAAAACGTAACAAAAAACATAAATAACTAAACTTTAATTCAAACCACCACCATAATCCAAATACAACTTACAATACCATATAATAATTAAAGACCTAATTATTAGAATCTGATGAAGTATTAGGATACGCATCATGAATTTCGGTATAGAGCAACTCGTAGATTGACCCTTCATTATCACCGGGAAGTGCAGGTGGAATGACCTCTTTCTCCCATGACATAGGCGGTCGTACTCTCGAGGAGGTTTAGTTTTCAGTACTTGTCGTTAGGAGCACCTAGACCAAAACACAATTTATAACTTCATAAACAACTCTACAATTAGTAAAGAGGCAAGTAAAGGTTGGATCTCAAGGGACGGGAATTGAGATGAGATTGTCTATTGCAACTAGTGGTGTCTAAGGGTGTCACAATTTGGGGTTTGAAGTAGAAGATCACTAAACTAAATAGCAATGAAAGTAAACTAGCAAGATGATTAAAAAGGGATATAATCAATTGATAAAAGGCACTAGGGTGTCATGGGGTCATAGGGGATTCATGGGAATTGATCATACAAACATATTCTAAAATTATAAGCAAGCAATTATTGTTGTGATGGATCGAGTTGGTTTATATCTTACAATCCTAGGAAAGTTTAGGTCCTGGAGCAGAATCGATTAGATTGTACAACACCTACAAGTCGACTTAATCTTCCCTACTTAACTATATGCATGGTCTAATGAGACTCGAGTTGGTTTATGTCTTACAAGTCTCATTGAAAAGATAGGTGATGGGTAAAAAATGCAAGGATTCATAGGCTCGCATTTCATCAAACATAACATGTGCATAAGTTGAGATCACAACAAGCAAGCAAATAAACTATGAAAACATATTAAATTAAGCATGAATCATCCCCCATGTTGGTTTCCCCTAATTACCCATTAACCCTAGCTAAGGAAACTACTCACTCATTATCATGTTGAACATGCTAGTAAGGTTGTCAATCATACCAACAAAGTAAAACATGATGAATAAATGAAAGTGATTAACAATAATTAAAAAGGGATTAAGAGAATTATACCTACTAATGATTCCAATAATAAAGCAAAGAATAATAGAAGTAATTGATGATAGATTGGAAGGTTGTCAATCTCCCAATAATAACCCAAATAATCTTCAATTACCCAAAACAAAGGATGAACAAGAGAGAGATTAAGGAAATGAAACTTGTATTAAAACTTGATTAAATGTTGATTACAAGATTAAAGAGAGATTTGATTGATATTAACTACACTAGAGATTGCGAAGAAGAACATGCTAATTTAATTAGACTAATGGGGTATTTATAGTGGGGATTAGTTACATAAATTAGGGTTTACTAAGGGCTTAAATAACGATTAAGTCCTTGAGGAATCGCCGGTCTCTAGGGAGACTCCGGTCTCCTTTTTGCCGGTCTTAGAAAAATATGCGCATTCTTCCTTGAAGCTTGTATAAGACGAAATGGCTGTTAGAGAATCCGGGCGTCCAGGGCACGGGACAGGCGGATTCTAGTGATTCTAGACGGGCGTCCATATGGGGAAGACGGGCGGATTGGGCGTGTTTTGGACGGGCGTCCACAGGGGGAAGACGCTCGGATTGCCCCTCTTGAACATGCGTCTTGTGGAGAATCCGCTCGGATTGTCTTACAGCTTTTTTCTTTCTTCTTTTCTTCCTTTTTCTTCATAAAATCCTTGAGGATTTCCTCGGGGATGCAAGGATCTTTTCTCATCATTGCCCATCTACTATAGTATGTACAAAGGCCTTCTAATCTTGTCTTCTCTTTGATGCTTAGTCATTGAATTCAATCAATTTAGCTTCATTTTGCCATGAAAATGCAAGGTTTGCACTCCTTTCCTACGAAGGACACAAAACCTCAAAGAATATGCAAAACAAAGGACTAAAGACAATAAATGACCCAAATATGCACTAAAAAGCATGGGAACAAGGCTAATTCGGGGACTAAATATGCTCTAATTATGGTCACATCAAATATCCCCAAACCGAACCTTTGCTCGTCCCGAGTAAAGAGGTGACAATGACTAGGACCATTATTTAAACTAACCTAATAACATAGCCGATATGAGACAATTAGCGGGTCTCACTCCGCCCCTTCAACTCACAACAAGACAACCATGAGGTAGGATGCCTTCTTGCAAGGCAAGGTGGGTCTTTGCCAAAATGGCGACACATCCAAACATTAAGCACACAAAATCAAGTAATGGATGCATCTACAAAAGAATAGCCACTTTCCTCATCTAAGTGGCGGAAATTATCTACAAGGGAAGCAATTCAAGGGTACAAACTCCTTCATAGATGCAAATTCTTCAAACTACTAAGCCTAGAAGGATACCAATAAATCACCTCCAAGTTGTGTCAAGCTAGGGTACCTTTGTCCTCAATCGTTAAATGCTTTTGTCAAGAGTAGACTCCCTATAGCATTAGAAACACTGGAGGATCGCGGAATTCCCCCTCTTGCCTAGACAAGAAGAAGGGTCGTCCCCTCTCTACCATGCACAAAAATGGATACGATGGATAAAGGGATCAATAGATATTTGAGTTTCATTTTGGGAGTTTGCTTTGTTGTTGTTTTTCCCCCCAATTTCTTGTGGCATATAACATTTGAGAACACTTTCTTTTCCCATTTCTTTGATATTTGGCATTTCAATACTTGACAACTTTTTTACTTTTCTTTGCATTTCTTTTTGAACATTTTCAAAGTCACCCCATATGTAGTGAGGGTGCCTTATATTTGAAGCTTTAGGAGTCTATTTTTGCTCCTCTTTTCATTTGATGCAATTGCAAACTTTTTCACTTTCTTTTCATTTCTTTGAACTCAAATCAATTTCTTTTTGTGCCCATTCCCTTTGATGACAAAAATGTGGTAGACCATGGATGAGGGATGCATGGTTTCAAGGGTCACCTTAGAATAAACGGTAGCCAAGGAGTTATCACACCACAAGGCACTCTTGACTAGGCCTTAATCCATGGGTCAAAGGATACTAGCATGACACATCCTAGGGTGTTTTACAAGTATTATAACAAGCAAAGTCTTAAGAAGAAAAAGCATCTACTAGGGCCTATATACACTTGTCAAGCTTCCCAAGTAGACGGTTTCACAAAACTTTTCTAATATGCAAACTACATGCGATGATGCAACTAGCATATAAACATCCTAATGCAAATGATTCTACCAACTAATATGCCATATAAACTAAATGCAAGTCCTAAGTTCACATTGTTATACCGCATCAATGAAAATAAAGCCACATAGTCATTAACATAAAGAGGAAAAAGGAGATTGGAAAGATCATACCATGCGGTTTTCAATATCCTCATGTCTTGGATGTGGCGTAGTCGATCAATGTGAACAAGGATAGAACAAATACAGTATATACAACAATATATACAAGTCTACACTACAAAGGAAATGAACTTGTTTTTGGATTTTCAAATTTATCAATTTTTTTGAATTTTCGAAATTTTTTGATTTTTTTTTTTGTTTTTTTTTTGAATAAACATTAAGTTAAAATTCCCCATCCCCACACTAATATGGGCATTGTCCTCAATGGCCAAAATGATGGATAACTATGCAAGCATGATGCATGAATTCTACACTAAATGCAAGCTACACTAATCTACACTACATGATGCATGGTTTTTTGTTTATGACGGAGAGCATAATTTAGATTACCTCCCGTTGCGTATGCATGTACTTCCTCAAACCGAGATAGACATTATTTCTAATGTCCTAAAGTTGGGAGTAGTTCATGCACACAAGAAGCAATGCATGAAACTAAATTGTCATTTTGGATTTTTCAAATGGGAACAATAAAATAAGAACACCTCAATGGGGCCGAGGTGTTAGTCCTCTATGTTGCTAGGACTCTCCAACTAAAGACAAAGTCAAATATTGTACAAGTTAACAAAACATAAACTTCTTTCATGAAAATTGAAAATAAAGAGAAGAGATGAGGAAACTTCACTTAAGCTTAAGATGGGTGCCTCACGCCTGCTCCATCTAGCTATGAAGAGATCCTCTAGAGATCGCCGTCATCTCCCTCTAGATCACTATCCCATATTTCCATGGATGCATCACTTGTATTCGGGTCCATGAACTCATCCTCTTCGCTACCAAGCTCCACCGTGTCCCCACCGCAAGATTTGTCGCTCCCTTCCTCTTGTCGCCCGTTTGCCCCTTCATTTGCCATTTCCGAATTAGGGAAGAGTATATCCAATTGTGCCCAAGAGGGAAATGCTCCCTCCTCACTAATCTTCCCCCTTTGAATCATATCGTGGTATTGAGGGTAGAGTGCATAATAATTGTCCACGGTAGCTTCATATTGTCGGAAGTGCAAATCTTGTAGAATTCCCGTTACAAAGTCATCACGGGGAAGGATAAAAAGGTTAGGGTGGTTGAACGGTTGATATAGGAAAGGGTAGGGAGGCACTTTGATTTTCTCAGCTTGTGGTTGTTGCTCTTGTTGTTGTTGTTGGGGATTTGGAGGTGGTGGTGCTTGCCTTGCTTGGGTTGGGTTTGGAGGGATGAGGTAGGATGGGATTGGTGATAAAGGTCCCCTTCTTGGTGAGATTCTTGGTAGTCCGGTCATTGGTAGGTAGATTGGATCACTTCCTTATGTTATCCACTTGACCCTTTTATCAACCCCCTCAAGGGTTATCCAATGATGATGAACAAGAAGAAGGTCTTCATTTATCCTTGTATTTCCGGAAAGAGGAGCATACTCATTATTCTCATTGAATTTCGGATTGAAATGCTTTGCAATCTTTGTAATGAGCCCTCCATTAACAATGTGTTTCATCCCATCATCATCACTGTTCGTAAACTTTGCCCATTTTTCGAGTAGCACAAGAGGCGCATTAAAGTGGTACCCACCCCTTCCTTGGATATTGAGATAAGACTCCATGAACACAAGGTCAAGTTCGTTCACTATTGCCGGGTCTCGGCGAGCAAGTAGAGTGCCGGAAAGGAACCGGTAAGTAAGTCTCAAAATAGGATTTTGAATGTGGAAAGCTAGACACTCCTTGATGTACATGAAATCTCGGCCGGTCATGGCCCTCCATAGGGTTGCAACGCTATATCTCTTCGGTTTTGATGTCCGGGTAGGCGAGACATCGAGACCAAGCACATTAGCAAATTCCACTAGAGTCATCATTCTTGAAACACTCTTCAACCTAAATTCTATGCATATCGTTCTATTCAAGGTTGTGATTTTCAAGAAGCTTAAAAATTCAAGCACAAGGGATCGGTAAGCTTGCTCGTGCATGTGGAAAAGGGTAGAGAGACCAAACAACTCAAAAAGAGCTTCCATTTGGTGATAAATCCCAAGTTTCCTTAAAGTTCTATGACATAAAAACTTAGTAGGGAGAATGTTCTTACGAAGAATCCGGTGAAAAACGAGCCTTTGCACATCATTGACGAATTCAACATTTGAGAAGTCATCAAGCCTTGTAAGATCCACAATTTCTTCATGCTCCCTTCTAAAGGTGTTGATGTGGGAGGTAGAAGAGCTTCCTCTTACCCTTGTTCTTCTTCTATCCCTAAAGGAATATCCCTTTGGTGCCATTCTTTGATTGTTGAGCTGGAATTTTTGATTTGTTAAAGTGTAAAGATGCTCTTTGTGGATTGAATGTTGCTTTTGAAACCCTAGAAATTTGGGGCTTTTTGATTTTGTGGAATGAAAGAGTGTTTGGGATATGCTTTGAAGTCACAAGGAGGTGGGTTTTTATAATACAAGTGGAAGGAAGGGTGATGTGTCAAAAATTGTATGGTGGGGTGATTTAAAATTAGGAAAATCGGGATTGAATAACGCAGGAAGACGAGTGGACTCGGGCACAAGACGCCCGGATTCTGTAATTCTTGGACGAGCGGATTCCAGGGAAGATACTCGGATTCTCTTACAGCTAATTTTTGCAAAAATTTGACGCAGCATAAGACGAGCGGATCGAGCATAAGACGAGCGTCTTTTCTGGAGCAGGACGAGCATCTTTTCTCAAAGACGGTCGGATTCTGTGACAGGAACTTTTCTTAAAATGCACTGGCAAAAAGAAGAGCGGATTCGTCTTCAGACGCTCGGATTGTAGCAGGACGAGCGGATTCTCAGAAATATGGACGTCTTTGTTCAATCCGAGCGGATTCTCTCTTTGGACGCTCGGGTTCCTTGCTGCGGATTTCTTTTGATTTCCTTGATTCTGATAAAAGCTTCCCCACACTTGAAAATTGGTTCCTTCCTTCATTCAAAATTCATTAGTGACCCTCCCTCACTTACTCTCATGGAAAGAATTTATGTTTATGATAAAAGGAAATGCAACAAACTTATAAATACAAGTTAGAGGGTTAGTATATTTACAAGTGGTGGTTTAGGGAGGACTCCACCAAACTCTCCCTTTGATGATTCTTTCAAAGATGAGGAGGCCCGAGGTAGGTGACCTCGACCTCTCCAATAAACGCTCCCTCATAGTATGGCTTCAATCTTTGACCATTGACCTTGAATTTGCTTCCATCTTCCGCCTTGATTTCAAAATCCCCATATTTTCCAACTTAGGTGATCACATAGGGACCCATCCATCTAGAGTTCAACTTTCCCGGAAAGAGTCGATAGCGGGAATTGGATAGAAGGACTTTATCCCCTTTGTGCAAGGCCTTTTGCTTAATTCTTTTGTCATGGATCAATCTTGTCCTTTCCTTGTAGATCTTGGTATTCTCATAAGATTGTAGTCGGAATTCCTCCAACTCTTGAATTTGAATCATCCTCTTTTGACCACTTAATTTGAGATCAAGGTTAAGTGCTCGGATTGCCCAAAAAGCTTTGTACTCCAATTCGATTGGCAAGTGGCATGCTTTTCCATAGACAAGCTTGTAAGGGGAGGCTCCTATGGGAGTCTTATAGGCCGGCCTATAAGCCCAAAGAGCGTCATCAAGCTTTGTGCTCCAATCCTTTCGGGTCTTGTTTACCACTTTCTCAAGAATTTGCTTGATCTCTCTATTCGAAACTTTAACTTGACCGCTTGTTTGAGGGTGGTATCTCAAGCCGGTTCTATGTTGAACACCATACTTGGTCAAAAGAGATGCAAGCTTCTTTTCATGAAAATGTGTTCCTCCATCACTTATGATTGCTCTAGGAACTCCAAATCTTGAGAAGATTATTTTCTTGAAGAGCTTGGTGACCGTTTTTGCATCATCGTTTGGAGTGGCAATTGCCTCCACCCACTTTGAGACGTAATCTACGGCCACAAGGATATACTTATTCCCATTGGATGTCACAAACGGACCTTGGTAGTCGATCCCCCAAACATCGAAGATCTCCACCTCTAGTATTCCCCTTTATGGCATTTCTTTCCTCCAAGAGGTATTCCCCGTTCTTTGACAAGCATCACAATGAATGATTAATTCCCTTGTGTCTTGGAACATTGTAGACCAATAGAAGCCCGATTGAAGAATTTTTGCAATGGTTCTCCTTGCTCCATGGTGCCCACCGTAGGGTGATGAGTGACATCCTTCCAAGATTCCTTGGACTTCCCATTGAGGGATGCATCTCCGGTAGAGCCCATCACTACACTCTTTGTAGAGGTTTGGGTCATCCCAAAAGTACCTCTTTACTTCGAATAAGAACCTCTTCCTTTGGCTGTAGTTCAAATTTGGAGGGAGTACTCGTCCAACGATATAGTTGGCATAATCAGCAAACCATGGGGTGATGTGCCTTTCAAGTTGTGTTTGAATGGCCATCAAGATATCGTCGGGAAATGAGTCATTGATCGGCGTTTCTCCTTGTTCATCATGAAACCGTATCCTTGACAAGTGATCCGCCACTACATTTTCGGCTCCTTTCTTGTCTCTTATCTCCAAGTCGAATTCTTGAAGAAGCAAAATCGATCTCAACAACTTTGGTTTTGCCTCCTTCTTTATCAAGAGATGTCGGAGAGCACGGTGATCCGAAAAGACAATCACCTTGGATCCAAGTAAGTAGGAACGAAATTTGTCCAAAGCATAGACAATGGCAAGAAGCTCTTTCTCGGTGGTATCATAGTTCACTTGGGAGGGATCAAGAGTCTTGCTTATATAATAGATGGCATGAATAGATCTTCCTACCCGTTGGCCAAGAACCGCTCCAACGGCGTAGTTACTAGCATCACACATAATCTCGAACGGTAGTTCCCAATTTGGAGGTTGAATGATCGGTGCCGAGATTAGTGCTTCCTTGATTCTATTAAAGACTTCAACACACTCATAAGTGAAATGGAATTGGGCATCTTTAAGTAAGAGTTGAGTGAGGGGTTTCGCTATTTTTGAAAAATCTTTTATGAAACGACGATAGAAACCCGCGTGACCGAGAAAACTTCTCACCCCTCTAACATTCACAGGGGGTGGGAGTTTCTCTATCACCTCAACCTTAGCTTTATCGACCTCGATGCCCTTTTCCGAAATTAAATGACCCAAAACAATTCCTTCATTGACCATGAAGTGACACTTTTCCCAATTTAAAACAAGACTAACATCTTCACATTTTTGCAACACAAGAGAAAGATTATGCAAACATGAGTCAAAGTCCTTTCCATAAACGCTAAAATCATCCATAAAAACTTCCATTATGGTCTCTAGGTAGTCGGAGAAGACAATCATCATGCATCTTTGGAAAGTGGCGGGGGCATTACATAAGCCAAAAGGCATCCTCCTATATGCAAAAGTACCATAAGGACATGTGAAGGTGGTCTTATGTTGGTCATCCGGGTGTATAGGGATTTGAAAGAATCCCGAATACCCGTCAAGGTAACAAAAGAATTTGTTGGAGGCTAACCTCTCAAGCATTTGGTCAATGAATGGTAGGGGGAAATGATCCTTTCTTGTTGCGGAATTCAATTTTCGATAGTCAATACAGATACGCCAACCGATGATCTTCCTTGTGGGTATTAACTCATTCTTTTCGTTTGTCACCACCGTGGTACCTCCTTTCTTAGGTACCACTTGAATGGGGCTAACCCACAAAGAGTCCGATATGGGATATATGATTCCCGCATCAAGTAATTTCATAACCTATCCTTTGACAACTTCTTGAATGTGGGGGTTTAATCTTCTTTGAGGTTGAATGGTAGGTCTATGGTCCTCCTCTAGATTAATTCTATGCATGCAAAAGTTGGGACTTATCCCCTTAAGGTCATCTAGACTATAACATATAGCCTTCTCATGTTGTTTCAACACATCAAGCAATTTTCCCAATTGGTTTTCATCAAGTCTATCATTAACAATCACGGTTTTTGTCTTTGATTCATCAAGGTAAGCATATTTCAAATTTGGGAGAAGGGGTTTTAGAGTAGGGGCTTGTACCTCACTTTCCTCCTTTGAAGGTTCATTGAAAATTTGCTCCATCTCCATTAGACATTCCATTCTCATTGCATATTCAACTTGTTCTTCATCAACCTCATCACATTCGAATTCCATGACGAATTCCTCTTGCTCTTGAGCTTGTAAGATGTCTTCTAGGATGGATTGCTCATCTTCTATAGGTTGACATGCTTCCACAAGGATGTTATGTACTAATTCGGATTGTGCATGAGTAAGTTCTTTGTTAGCTAGAGCGTCCTCAAAAAGATCTACCTCCAATTCCCAATACATATTTTTAGCCTCACTTACTTCCAAGGCTTCCAATGCTTACATGGGATCTTTGAAGAAAGGTATACTTAAATGGTCCTCTACAAAACAATCTATAAGGTCCATCTTGCAAAATATCGAACAACTTGAAAATAGTTAGAACAAACCTTGAGGAGTTTTACTTCCTCAAGGCAAAGAAAGACACAACTAATAACAATATAAGAAAATCTAAATCAAGTTAACACCGTCCCCGGCAACGGCGCCATTTTTTGTTGTACTCTCGAGGAGGTTTAGTTTTCAGTACTTGTCGTTAGGAGCACCTAGACCAAAACACAATTTATAACTTCATAAACAATCTACAATTAGTAAAGAGGCAAGTAAAGGTCGGATCCCAAGGGACGGGAATTGAGTTGAGATTTTCTATTGCAACTAGTGGTGTCTAAGGGTGTCACAATTTGGGGTTTGAAGTAGAAGATCACTAAACTAAATAGCAATGAAAGTAAACTAGCAAGATGATTAAAAAGGGATGTAATCAATTGATAAAAGGCACTAGGGTGTCATGGGGTCATAGGGGATTCATGGGAATTGATCATACAAACATATTCTCAAATTATAAGCATGCAATTATTGTTGTCATGGATCGAGTTGGTTTATATCTTACAATCCTAGGAAAGTTTGGGTCCCGGAGCTGAATCGATTAGATTTTACAACACCTACAAGTCGACTTAATCTTCCCTACTCAACTATATGCATGGTCTAATGAGACTCGAGTTGGTTTATGTCTTACAAGTCTAATTGAAAAGATAGGTGATGGGTAAAAACTGCAAGGATTCATAGGCTCGCATTTCATCAAACATAACATGTGCATAAGTTGAGATCACAACAAGCAAGCAAATAAACAAAGGATAAATCATCCCCCATGTTGGTTTCCCCTAATTACCCATTAACCCTAGCTAAGGAAACTACTCACTCATTATCATGTTGAACATGCGAGCAAGGTTGTCAATCATACCAACAAAGTAAAACTTGATGAATAAATGAAAGTGATTAACAATAATTAATAAGGGATTAAGAGACTTATACCTACTAATGATTCCAATAATAAAGCAAAGAATAATAGAAGTACTTGATGATAGATTGGAAGGTTGTCAATCTCCCAATAATAACCCAAATAATCTTCAATTACCCAAAACAAAGGATGAACAAGAGAGAGATTAAGGAAATGAAACTTGTATTAAAACTTGATTAAATGTTGATTACAAGATTAAAGAGAGATTTGATTGATATTAACTACACTAGAGATTGCTAAGAAGAACATGCTAATTTAATTAGACTAATGGGGTATTTATAGTGGGGATTAGTTACAGAAATTAGGGTTTACTAAGGGCTTAAATGGCGATTAAGTCCTTGAGGAATCGCCGGTCTCTAGGGTGACTCCGGTCCCCTTTTTTCCGGTCTTAGAAAAATATGCGCATCCTTCCTTGAAGCTTGTAGAAGACGAAATGGCTGTTAT
This sequence comes from Silene latifolia, assembly GCF_048544455.1. NCBI lineage: Eukaryota > Viridiplantae > Streptophyta > Magnoliopsida > Caryophyllales > Caryophyllaceae > Silene > Silene latifolia. The sequence continues at coordinate 101,157,303 of NC_133537.1, read as the reverse complement.
AGAATCCGGACGTCCAGGGCACGGGACGGGCGGATTCTGGTGATTCTGTACGGGCGTCCAGATGGGGAAGACGGGCAGATTGGGCGTGTTTTGGACGGGCGTCCACAGGGGGAAGACGCTCGGATTGCCCCTCTTGGACGGGCGTCTTGTGGACAATCCGCTCGGATTGTCTTACAGCTTCTTTCTTTCTTCTTTTCTTCCTTTTTCTTCATAAAATCCTTGAGGATTTCCTCGGGGATGCAAGGATCTTTTCTCATCATTTCCCATCAACTATAGTATGTACAAAGGCCTTCTAATCTTGTCTTCTCTTTGATGCTTGGTCATTGAATTCAATCAATTTAGCTTCATTTTGCCATGAAAATGCAAGGTTTGCACTCCTTTCCTACCAAGGACATAAAACCTCAAAGAATATGCAAAACAAAGGATTAAAGATAATAAATGACCCAAATATGCACTAAAAAGCATGGGAACAAGGCTAATTCGGGGACTAAATATGCTCTAATTATGGTCACATCAATAGGCACGGTGGCAAAAATGTAATTCTTCCTGCAATGTGTTAGCAGTTGATGATCAAGATGGGTCGTAACCCATAGATAAGAGCCTTGTTGTTTATCATCCGAATAGAAGTCCTTTTTCCCCGCATCTTCCCCCCGCAAATCTCGCCCCTAATTTTCTTGCCTGACGAAAACAATCATGGCAGTTGGCTTCGTCAAACACGATGAAAGCAAAGCCTACAAAACCTTGCTTGTTTGTAGACAAGGGGTACACTTTTTTAACCGCAGTGAAACCGGAGTCATGAAGCATTTGCGTCAACCACCCAAAATTAGCGTTTAAACCCTTTCCATTCACACCATAATGAACTGGGAGATTGTGGAGAATGCAAGTAAAAGGCTGTGCGTAACGAGAGTGTGATTGTTGCTCCGATACACCAGTCATATTTTTTTTAGAGAGAAATTAAAGAGTAAATGTTTGATAATTTAGAATTTGACCTAAAACATTATGAAGACATATTATAGAATTATTTTGGTCAAATTGAATATTATTGGTCAAATTGAATATTTATTAAAGTTCTGATAAAGTTTTGAATGCAGTAGTCAAACTGAAAAATCTAATCAAATACTGACAACGGTTGAATTGGAAAACCGTTATTTCATAATAGAAAATAATGACGGTTACGAACAATCCGTAGCTATAACATAAAAACGGGTAACAAAAACCGTTGCTGGTGTTAATTTAGTAATGGATTTCGAAATGCCGATATCTTATACTGGTAGCGGTTTTCTAACAACCATTGATAAGAGTGATTCTATAACGAGTTTTTGAAAACTGTTAAACGTCTTTGACAACGGTCTGTTAAGCAGTCGTTGTCAAATTATAATAACGGTTTTCTAGGGAAACCGTTATTCCTATTAGCGCCTTCTAGGTTTTCGCCAATATTTGGAAAACGGTAATCTAAGTGTCGTTATTAAATGCATTAAACCGTTGTGATACGCTCCTTATTGATTGCCAGATTTAGCGTAGTGTAAAAGGAAGCGAAAGTGAACCTTCAGATAAATATTAAATAGTATGGTTTCTAAATTCTAATCCGTATATTTTTAAGTTGATGTGTTTTTTTTTTCAAAACCGAAATATATTATTTTATAGTCATTAATACTATTTTTATTGTTATATAGTATAGTGGACATAAGTATAACAAGAGATGGATCAAATTCTTGAAATAGTAATAAGGAACTTAAAAGTTTTTATGAACCTTTTGGAATTTGGATTTAGGGAATATAGTTTTTTAGATTATTGAGTAATTGAAATGAAAATTTAATTCGTAATACATGGAGTAGATACCGACCATACCGTTGCATCGTATCTAATACTTTTCTATCGATATAATAAATATTTTTCGGATGTAAATAATATTTAAAGCATGCACGTGGTGATAAGACTTCAAAGATATTTCTATGGGAGGGTTGATGGAGAGGTCTGGAAATAATTTGGGGATGACTTAACTGAGGTATTGAGTTTACAACCTTATAAGGCGTCATTGAATATTTTTCCATACGGAATTTATTATATACGGATGGTTTCAACTTTTAATATTTAAAAAACTCACTTTATTATATTACGGAGTAAAACACACGTATATATAATGAGTCGCCTTTGTTATTACTCCGTTGTCAAGTTTCTCAAAATTAGTAGCTACCACATTGTCACTTGCAGGATTCGATTTAAAAAAATAAACCAAAGTTGTCAAAAAAAATAAGGTATTAACTAACTAATTTCTATGTATTTCAAGACTGTATATTTTTAAATGGAGCAACAACTAATTACTCGAACAAATATTAACAATACGATAAAAATATCAAAACTAAAACAAATAAACTGGTGAATTTCACGGGTCACAAACCTAGTTATGAAGTTAAAACTCTTACTTGTTTAACTAAATATATGCGCCAATTAAGTGTTCATTTGTAAAACACAAGCTATATGTAAAGGTTCTTAGTTACTCTAAAATGTATAATTTTTAACATAAACCTCAAAGTTCTCAACATAAAAGAATAATTATTCAAAATGTGAAGTTTTCATCATTCAAAAGTGACAATTTAAACTATGTTGAAGTTCTCAACATAAGAAAGTGAGTATTCAAGTTAAATCGACAACTTATGATTTATAACTTACAAGTGTTGATTTCAAATTCCAGAACCTGATTGTACTTATTGTTGATCTTGATTGTCAATGTCCATCTTCTTTTAGTGTAGTTTATCGGTGCGATGCAGAGAGAAAGTCGACCGAACTTAATGACGTCGATGGTCGTAGAGGATGGTGGCCCGTGGTTGAATATGTGTATAATAAAGGCGGTGTGGTAAGGGTGGTGTTGGTGGTGGTAGAAGTGGTGGCGGACTGGCGCACTGGCGGAGGATGAGGCGGCGGGAGTTTGTCGACACTTTTGTGCGGGAGATATGAGAGATTTAGAGGAGTTTCAATTTTTAATTGTGGTTTAAAAACTTTCTTTGGGCTAAATTCTTCTATTGGACCTGTTATATGCTATAGGACTGTCCTATAGGAGAGTTATTGTAGAAAAAATGATCTTATTAGATTAGATATTCACTAATTGTACCATAAACCATATAGCCCAATCCATATATATTAACTGTTCAAAGCCTTTACCTATATATTTTTCAGCCAAGAGAATTTAACCTCCTATTTCTAATCATTTGATCTATTTCCAATTCAACTCCTTCTCTTTTCCTCTTGTACATTTGTACCATCTACATCTCTCTTGATTTCTTCGTTTACTATGCCTACTCCATCGTATCATTTGTAATATTACTTGATTTTCCGTCATCATTGTTATACGAGCGGGCTGTATCGATCTCAAGGTACATTTCAGATGTAATTAATTAGCGTTTATTTTCTCTCTTTTAGCATATACTTCTAATTAGGTTTTTAAATTTATTGTTTTTTCCAATGTAAAAAGTGACTATTTAATATCAAGGATGAATAATTTTAAGCTATTGTAGGAAAGTAATTGCCTGATTGATATTATTGATCAAATGGGTATAAATACAACCACATCTTGGTTCCTCTCTTCTGTGCTTAACAGTTTCCCACCATAAATCAGCCTGTCCTTCTAAATAATATACAGCAAAACTTACCCTTCATTTTTAAGGGCATTGTATAGCATCGAAAAGTTTGTCAAATCCTCTTAGCCATTTCTCAAACTCTACAGGGACTGGTTTTCCATCGTAAGTCTTGGGGTTATAACTTGCCATTTTCTTAAAATATTTAACACTCTCTTCCCGATTATTAGGAGGGTTATTCCTTAGTGCTTCATTCATCATTGCAGCGAAGTTTCTTGCATCTGATTGATTATTTGGAGTGGGTTGGTTGACGTCGATATTATTAAGAAAAGACATCCTATAAAACATAAGATACACATGGATTAGATTTTTAGTGCAATTTTATTTATTAACAGGTGCACACTATTTACAAACGTGTTATATTACACACAAACATATAACACGTCTAATTTTACATACATCCGCAAAATACTAGAACAGCCCTCTATTGATCATCAGTCTCAAAATTGGTGTCTAGCTATCATAAAATATACAAACCACCATACCTAACCTATATTAATCTTAGTCTAGTACATTACGTTATCTTCTGCTTCACTACTTATAACAAGAGAGATAGTAAAGCCATTAATTATCCCTCTTTCATTAGTGTTGGGATTACGGCTTGGTTGGAGTACCATCTACGTCCCCATCAGTTAGGGTGCTAACAACATTGTTCTTCACTTTCTCGTCATTTGATCCGACATCATCCTCGAGTGGGTTATTATTTAAATAGTTATTTCCCGGATTTTTTTCACCATCTACTTCATCATCAAAAATATATACCACATGGTTCCTCTCAAAAGTGATAAGTTCTCACGCTATATCTTCAAGTGTTGGGATCCAGCGATCATAAAATGAACCCCTGTGAAGATATTTCGATTGGTTTGGAACCCCGTTTACTATCAAATCATAATACCGATCCTTAAAGGCTCTCCACGGTACTATGTCAGGCAAAGTTTTGATAAGGGCATGTGCTAAGTATGGTTCAGTCATCCGGAATGCTGGAAATAAGACATTGTGATTCCTTAAAGAATTTCTCATATGATCTACATGTACTGCAACCGTTTCATGTGGAGTCATTATCAGATCGTATGGGTGTGATACTGCCATTATATCTAAAACAAAAGACATTAACCACATTAGTAGTCTCACCCATATTAGTTAATAATGGATTAAATGACATGAAAAAAAATAAAATAAATAAAATAAAGCAAAGTTACTACTACCTTCCCTTCCTACTAATTTACCCCTCTCTCGTTCAATTTTATTAATTTTTTTTTCTGCTCTGATACCAATTTGTAACGCCCTAAAATAAAGACAATAATATAAAATAACAAAGAGTGCGGTTTATTTGATATAAAAAAACTTGAAAACAAATTTATTACAAGGCCTCACCGCCGTATTTCCTGTACTGGAAATACAAGGCTACAAAATCTACTCAGCAAACTTAATATTAAATACTAGTTATTTTCTAGGTTTTAATTTCTGTAGTGAAACGCACTCCCTTGGTTCCCCAGCATATAAACGTGAAAAAAATTTAAATAAACAAAATGTAGGCTGGCGTTTCGAAGACTATGACACAAGATTGACACCGTGAAAAACGCAGTAACCACTCGTGGATCGACGGGTATCCCGACAACTGGCCCATACAGAGTCAGTAGAAGACATTAAAGTATCGATAGGGGAGCAGGACAACCATAGACCGAACTGAGCGGTGCCTTTAATGTAACGAAACACGCGTTTTAAGGCATTCAAATTTATTTCCGTCGGGTTATGCATAAAGAGACAAACCTGTTGGCGTGACCGTAAGATACTGAAGGGCATCTGTGAGGCTGTGGTATAACGAAGGATCAGAGCATCAAGTGTTGGAAATTGAGCTCAACTGCGGTTTAGTGTCCATAGGAGTAGAACACGGTTAACACGTGGTCATACCGGCACGATCTAAAATGCCCAAGGTGTATTCAGATTGTGACAAAAACATACCTTAGCCATGTTGTTGGACAACAATACCGAGGAAATAATGCAATGGGCCTAGGTCTTTTATACCAAATTTCGAGCTAAGTCGGGAAATGATGGATTACAGTAATTTATCCGAGGAGGCCGTAAGTATCTTGTCATCAACATATAGTAATAAATATGCGAGATTATTACCGTCTTTATATATAAATAAGGAATGGTCGCATTTGCTGTGGACAAAACCAATGGAGGGAACAAAAGCAGCGAACCTTTGATACCAAGCACGGGGAGCTTGCTTGAGACCGTATAGAGATTTGCGAAGCAGGCAGACGTGCGTGGGATACCACGAGTCTTTATGTAACACCCCCTTCTTACCCGGCCAAGATAATTAGGAAATGTTATCGTCTCGGTTTCCCGAGGCAGTGAAATCGGAATTACAATTAAGAACCTCTTTAAATAAATAACAAGTTTAGTGATTACATAAACGTAAACAAATGAATAAATGAAATACAACTCGTCTATGATTATATCATCCACCTAGTGGCTATGTACTCGACTCCAAAGTCCGTAGCGCGGCTTGAAACCCGAGCATGTCAACAAGCAACACCTGTACTCAACCTGCTCCCCATATGTTCGGAAATATCATATGGATCGACACAGACCAACCTGGAAATAGGTGACAATTACACAGACACACAACACGTCAATTTCAATAAACAAAGTGAGACACGACACAAGGTGTGTGAGTATGAAACATGACTATGATATGAATGAGACGCTATGAAACAGCCACCACACCGGTACCGGGACACGCCCAGCCGTATCCACAACCACCGGTGCCAGGGATACGCCCACGACACCACACCACACAAACAGGTACCGGGACACGCCCAGACAAACCGGGCCCGGAAGGCAACCGGGTCCCCTGCCAGATATCGTGTCTCAACTACACGAGTTCCTCCGTACTTAAGTCATTGATGTGCACATCCCTCTTGGAGTGGGAAGCTCCAAAAGCGACCCGAGCGTGAGACGGTTTCCCAACTGCCTTACGTCTCCTCAACAACAAGTAACCAACATAAACCGTCATGTCCTCCAATATGCATGACAAACATAATAAATGCAAGATAATACACAATATGCCAATTACCGACTTATCAAGTCATCTTAACCAATACCATGACATAATGCATTTACCGTAACATATTAATTCACGACAACATGTTTTAATGCACTGACCACTAAAACACGACTCGCATGACCATTCAAATATATTAAAACTAAGTAGGATTAACCTACCTTTTAGCATACTCCATAAACAATCCGAATAATAATAATCGTCCACAAAAACCGTCACCTAAATAAAATAATAAAATATATTTAATTACTAACTAATCTAATTAAATTAAATATGTACTTAATTAATTAAATAAAAACCCGTCTTAAGCTATTCAAATCCCATCTTAATCCACTCGGTCAACTCTCAACCACCAGCCACCATGGACCACCACCTAGCCACGGTGGACCGTGGCCCTGCCGAGCACCGACAGCCTCCACCATAGCCAAACCCAACCACCCAACACGACACCAACAACTCAACAACAACACACGACACAACAAACAATAAGCAACAACCCGTGTCACACACGGTTCACCCCTCACCATCACAACGCCGGCCACCACCAGCCACCACCGTGGCCTCCCCTGACCACGGTGGACTCAGCTGTCAACCTTGGCACCAACCATGGCCACCACAACCCCAAAACACGACAATAATAACAAGAACTAACAACCAAACAATCAACCCGACACCCTCTATAAACCACCCATTTTCCGCCACCTACATCCACCAAATCCACCACCCATGACCACCACGCAACTCCCCTCACCACCTACGACACAAACACTCCACTACTATTCTAGGTCAACCACGGTAAGGGGGTAAAAACCCGTCTTAAGACGGTTTCACAACAACAACAAAACCCTAGATCTAGGTTGGTCAAACCGTTTTTGGACGGTCAACGGTGGTCCCATGGTGGTCAACGATGGTCATAGGGCAGGTTAAGGTCGAGGCGGGTCAACGGTATAATTTAATTAATATATAAACTAGTATAAGACAGTCTTACCTCATGATCTCAAGGCAGAGGGACAAAAGACGGTCTTCCAATCTCCCTTTTCTTCTTTCTTCTTTCTCTTTTCTAAAATGTTGGGTGAGGATTGTGTTGTGATTTTGTGAGTGGATATTGTGAGTGGATAAGGGGTAGGGTGGAGTATATAAGAGTAGGATGGTAGTATAAGTATATATATACATGTATCGTATATTATTATTATTATTATTATTATTATTATTATTATTATTATTATTATATTATTATTATTATTATTATTATTATTATTATTATTATTATTATTATAACTATTATTATTATAACTATTATTATTATTAGGAAAAATTACAAATAACCACCATGTATTTGCGTATTTTAATAAATTACCACCTTGTATTTGTGTTTTTACAAATAACACCCAACTTTCAGTGTATATTACCTAATCACCACCGTATTTTTACTTCGAGCATCATTTTTCTTATCTCCCGACTTATTAAGTTACGATTTACGCAATTTCCCAAATTACCCCAATTTAATTGGACAAACACAAATTACCTAAATAATTAGTCTGATCTCATCTTTCCCCCAATTCATTCCAGCATACTAACCCAAAATCATTCAATCGATTATTAAAAGTCCCCCATTAGCGACTGGGGTATGATTACTCAAGGGGATGCAAACGGAAGACCCCATTGGTATGTGGAATTTTCAAACTCCGGGAAAGTGAGAGACCGATGCTTTGTTTATAGTGAAATGCGTTGCCTGAAAATGCACAACCTGCAGCGGCCTCGAGTTTGCAGGAATGTGAATTAGCTTGTTTGAATAACTGCAGATGTAATGCTTATTCATATGATAATAATGGTTGTTTCGTTTGGATTGATGAATTGTTGAACTTTCAACACCTTTCTGATGGTGATCCTAATGGCAAAATATTTAATCTTAAGCTGGCTGCCTCGGAATTTCCAAGCAAGAGTAAAACAAAATTGATTGTCAGCATCACTGCATGATTTATTGCCCTGAGAACTTGAGAATGAAGCCTTTGAAAGCTGCTTTGTTAAGCTTTTAAAAATCTGTAATGGAGAATAATCGATTGACTAATTTAGGGTTAGTGTGTTCGAATGAATTGGGGAAAGATGAGATCGACTAATTATTTGGGTAATGAGTGTGTTTGTGTAATTAAATGAGGGTAATTTGGGAAATTCGCATAAATTGTCACTTAACATGTCGGGAAATAAGAAAAACGACACTCGGGAGCAAAATAGGGTGGTGATTGAGGAATATACACTGAAAGTTGGGTGTTATTTGCAAAAACGCAAATACAAGGTGGTAATTTGTAAAAATATGCAAATACGTGGTGGTTATTATTATTATTATTATTATTATTATTATTATTATTATTATTATTATTATTATTATTATTATTATTATTATTATTATTATTATTATTATTATTATTATTATTATTATTATTATTATTATTGTTATTATTATTATTATTAATATTATTATTATTATTATTATTATTATTATTATTATTATTATTATTATTATTATTATTATTATTATTATTATTATTATTATTATTATTATTATTACTATTATTATTATTATTATATTATTTTTATTTTATTCTGTCTTATACATAACTCATAGAAATATAATGTAATATATATAATTATAAAATACGGGGTATTACACTTTGTAACCCAAAGGTTGATGCATATATACTGTTTCATTTAGAGCACCATGCAAAAACGCATTCTTTACATCCATTTGATGAATAGACCATTTACGAGAAAGAGCCAAACTGAGGACAATACAGATGTAAGCGGGTTTAATTACGGGGTTGAAAGTTTCGCCGCACTCAATACCAACTTGCTGAGTTTTCCCGTCACCTACAAAACGAGCCTTGTGCCTCTCAAAAGAACCATTAGAATTTAACTTATGTCGAATAATCCACATAGACCTAATAACATTCACATTAGGCAGATGCGGGACGAGCTCCCACGTCCCATTGTGTAACGCCCTAAAATAAAGACAATAATATAAAATAACAAAGAATACGTTTTATTTCATATAAAAAAAACTTGAAAACAAATTTATTACATGGCGTCACCGCCGTATTTCCTGTACTGGAAATACAAGGCTACATGATCTACTCAGCAAACTTAATATTATATACTAGTTATTTTCGAGGTTTTAATTTCTAAAGTGAAACTCACTCCCTTGGTTCCCCAGCATATAAACCTGAAAAAGTTTAAATAAACAAAATCAGCCAAAACTGACTGAATATGATCTCAGTTGCCTCCAGCGGTCATAGATAAATAATTCTCATTTAATAATTACCAGTACCAGTCTGCTGTTAATTGGATACCCCAGTCATTTTATCATAATATGCAAAGTATGGAATGTCGGCCTGCCATTACTGAAGTGAGACACATTACGGAGTAAAACTCCCCTGGGCTAAACTCTCCTCCATGTACACAGGATCCCAGGTCTAAGACCTGTGTAAACCCCCTGGCACTTTCACCACTAATAATCAGAACCTTAGTTCACATGGGGATGTGTTCCCTTTCATGTACACAAGTTAAATTTGTAATGTTGTCCCTCTCCCGTAATCGTATCCCGAATGTAACAAATGGTCAATTGGACATTATATATTAAAAAATGAGCATGAAAATGCTATAGTATAATGGACATAAAATTAACATGTGAATGGTATAACAACAATAACATGGACTCTATAATCATTATTTTTATAAATATTTACTTATAATGTCATCTCATTTTAAAGAAATTACTAATTTCTACAAAAATGGGTCCTGAAATCATACCTTTATTATATATACTAGATAATTATAGGTGTATGCTAACTAAGGAGTGTCTGTTATTGTGAGAACCTTTCTTTTCGTGTGTTGGGGTCTATATAAATTGTGATGGGCAAGGGCTATATATATAGACTTGTAAGTCGGTTAAAAGTGTTGTGTTCTAATTTACCTCTTACACATATCTTTTATGCACAAATATTACTTGCTTAGTCATACACATATCTTTTATGTACCATGATATATATTACTTAGTCCATATAGCTAAATAAATTAATTCTAGATGATTTGTAACCATTATGATTATAGACCATTGGTATTATCCTAAAATGATAGATAAAAATCATAGTAGGTTATTTGGGTTAATATAAGTAGCTTTTTTGCTAATTGAGTCTGGTCGAATCTAATTTAATCACAACTTGGTCTTTTTTTAAAAAAATAAATTAGCTTGACATATCCTATTAGTATTTCCACACAACTATCTGGGGTCTTACATTCTACCCTACTTAAAATAAGTTTCGTCCCGAAACTTCATTTACCTTGGTTTAGAACAAATAGGGGTACTTGTTTTTCATTTCTAGCTCTGTTTCCCATGTTGCTTCTGACATATCATGGCGAGACCATAAAACTTTTACCAATGGAATAGTTTTATTACGAAGAATTTTCAACTTTCGATCTAAAATTTGAATTGGTAGCTCCTCATAGGTAAGATCTTACCTAACTTGTAGAGGTGGTATGTCAATAACATGACCAGAATCGGGATATACTTCCTTAAAAGCGAAACATGGAATACGTCATATATCCTTGACAATTTTATTGGAAGATGAAGTCGATATGCTACACTTCCAACTATTTTATTTATTTCAAAAGGCCATATGTATCTTGGACTCAATTTTCGTTGCTTCCAAAGCGTATTACTCCTTTCGTAGGTAATTCTAATGGCCGTCTCTTGAGGTTAGCATAACTCTTTTGACGACTTTGTGTGGTTCGCATTTTCTCTCGTATGATTCTTAGTTTATCTGTTGTCTCTTGTATCAGATCTGGTCCAATTATTTTTGTTTCATTAATATAACTTCAACATAATGGTGTTCTACACCTTTGTCCATACAAAGCCTCATACAAAGCCATACCAATACTAGCATGATAATTGTTATTGTAAGAAAACTCTATTAAGGGTAAGTAAGTGTTGCTCCCATGATCCTTGAAAATCCAAAACACATGATCTTAATAAATCTTCCAAGGTTTGGATGGTTCGCTCAGTTTGACCATCTGTCTGCAGGTGGAAGGCAGTTCTAAATTTAAGCTTAGTTCCCATCGCTGTTTGAAAACTTTTCCAGAACTTGGCTAAAAAATTGTATCTATGTCCGATATAATGGTTGTGCAAACCCCATATAATCTCACTATTTCTTTTATCTATTTCTTAGCTAATTGTTCTGAGTTCCATGAAGTCTTAGTGGCTAAAAAGTGAGCACACTTGGTTAGTCTATCTACTACTACCCATATTTCATTCATTCCTTGAACTGTTAAGGGTAATCCTGTCACAAAATCCATAGCAATTGACTCCCATTTCCAAGTAGGAATATCTAGGGGTTGTAAAAGTCCTTCGGGTGTTTGATGTTCTTTTTTAACTTGTTGACAGGTCACACATTTTGAGACAAAATCTGCTATTTCTTGCTTCATATTGCTCCTCCAAAATGTATGTCAAACATCTTTATACATCTTGTTTCCCCGGGATGTATCGAATATCGTGACTTATGTGCTTCGTTTAAAATCTTTTCCTTGAGAATTTTTGAATGTGGTACAAAAATTCGATTTTGAAACCAAAGCGACCCATCCTCTTGAATCACAAAACCTGGTGCCTTTCCTCTTTGTATATCTTTTCGAATTTTCTCAAATTGGGGATCCGTTCCTTGGGCTGTTTTTATTTCATCATTCAAGGTTGGTCTTATTTCTAAGGCTGCTATATAACCACTAATATCACCAATAACCATTTATATATCTAGTCTTTTCATGTCTTGCAGGATACAAGGCTCTTTTACCGTAAACATGTTTAGAGTGGAAAAAGGTTTTCGACTAAGTGCATCAGCTACCACATTATCTTTCCCGGGATGATATTGGATATCTAAGTCATAATCTTTGATAAATTTAAGCCATCTACGTTGTCTCATGTTTATCTCTTTCTGTGTACTAAGGTATTTCAAGCTCTTTTGATCGGTGTATATACGACACGAAATCCCATAGAGATAATGTCTCTAAATTTTCAAAGCAAAGACCACTGCAACAAGCTCTAAATCATGAGTAGGATAATTTTGCTCATGTGCTTTCAACTGTCTAGAAGCATAGGCAATTACTTTTCCATTCTACATTAACACACAACCTAAACCTTGCTTTGAGGCATCACTGTATACTTCTAATCCATCAATGCCATTTGGTTGCGTAAGAATAGGGGCAGAGGTGAGTCTATTTTTCAGTTCATAAAATGCTTCCTCACACTTTTCATTCCATACAAACTTGGTACTCTTTCTGATAAGATTTATGAGTGGTTGGGTTATTCTAGATCAGTCTTTCACAAAACGACGATAGTATCCAGCTAATCCCAAAAAGCTACGTACTTCTGCTTCATTCTTGAGTGCGGGCCATTTGGTGGTTGCCTCAATCTATTGAGGGTATATCTGTACTCCTTTTTCTGAGACAACATGACCTAAGAAACTTATTTCTTTCAACCAAAATGCACATTTCTTAAATTTGGCATATAACTTGTTTTTCCTTAAGGTTTTCAAAACTACCCGTAAGTGGTAAAAATGTTCTTTCTCATCCTTAGAATATATTAAAATGTCATCAATGAAAATAATGACGAATCTATGCAAATAAAGCCTAAACACTCTATTTATAAGGTCCATAAAAACTGTAGGAGCGTCGGTGAGTCGAAAAGGCATAACCATAAACTCATAATGTCCATAAAGAGTTATGAAAGCTATTTTAGGGATGTCATCTGTTTTTATCCTCAATTGGTGATATCCAGAGCAAAGATTTATTTTTGACTAAACAGGACATCCTTGCAATTGATCGAAGAGGTCAACTATTCGAGGTATAGGATACTTATTCTTTATATTGACCTTATTAAGCTCTCGATAATCTATGCACAAGCGCAAACTTCCATCTTTCTTTTTAACAAAAAGGGGTGGTGCTCCTTAAGGTAAGGTATTGGGTTTTATGTACCCATTTGCTAACAGCTCATCTAGTTGAGTTTTTAATTCCTGTAACTCTGCAGGTGCCATTCTACAAGGGGATTTGGAAATGGGTTCACTTCCTGATATTAGTTCAATTGTGAAATCTACTTCCCTATATGGCGGCATTCCTAGGATTTCTTCAGGAAAAACATCCGGAAATTCCTTAACTACGGGAATACTGGTCAAATTTGGTTATGCCGCTAAAATGCTACATACATCGCATAAATAACCCTTACATCCTTATCTTAATAACTTCAGGGCTTTTAAAAAGGATATAATCCTATTGTTGTACTTGTTGGGTTTGTGGTTCTTAAATAGTATCTCATTCCCATTAGGTTTTGTAATAGTTAACGATTTCTCATGACAATTTACCATCACACAATTCTTACTAAGTGAATCCATTCCTAATACAATATAAAAACCTTGTAAATCGAACTGGACCAGATCGGCTAGGAAACAATTTGCTTCTATGGTCAAAACACAGTCTTTATACCAAATAGGGCATGAAATGTTCTCCCCGGTAGGTAATCCAACTGAAAGTGTTAATTTCCGCCTCTGTGGGGTCAATTTCAACTTTTCACTTAAGAATCGAGATATAAACGAATTATATGCCCCGATGTCAAATAAGACATTAACAGGATTAGAGTTAAGAAAAATGTTTCCAGTAACCATATCTTCTGAAGTCTCCATCTCCTGGGAGTTCATCACAAACACACGCCCCCGAGTTGGTCCTTGTGTTTTAGGCTGAGGTTCCAACACTTTTGGGGTAGATGTAGACGGAGTGGAGTTAGGCCTAGGGGTATTTCCTGGCACAATTGTCCGATTCATTGGACAATTATACTTGACATGGTTTGGTCTTCCACTCATAATGCATCGCGGGTTACCAAATCTACATTGAGAGGTAAGATGATTGGTAGGCCACACCTTGCGCACAGAAAAGTTAGGTTCCTTTCATGTAGCTGGTTAAAAGGGTTCTTCCGAATCTTTAGTTTGGCTGTTTATAAGAATTTCCCCAGGTAACATTATTTCTTTCAAACTTCCTTTTACCTCCAGATGGTGTATCATTTCTCTCTTTCATTATTCTCTCTGCATTAGTGGCTTTGGGGCTTAAGTGAGGACAAATAATGGGCCCAAAGGTATACATCCTATCTTATTGGGGTTGTGTTACAACGGTGGTGGGTCGGGTTCTTATAAAGTGGTATCGGAGCGACGATTTTGGAACCTGAACCAAATGAATGTAGTGTGTCAATTTAAAATGAACCTGGTGTATGTGTATTGGGAGTCCTCCTATGTCCGTTTTGGGTGAGAAGGCGCCTTCATCTCAGAATCCCGGCCCCATCATGATTAAGCCAGCAACTTCAGGTGAGATAAACTTATGAGATTATATGTGTGTGTTGGATGTGTGATATGTGGTTTCCTTGGATGCTACTTTGGGTTTGGTGTCAAAGTTGAAGGAGCTAGGATGCAAGATATGATGTGTGTTTGCACATATGAATAAGTTGTGTATGGTCGGTTAGGATTCTGTGATTGGTTGTGACAAAGGAAGTAATGGTATATGGTAATAGCATAGTAAGTAAATGTATTGCATGATATGCGTATAACTTGAGATGGTGTTTTGGTGAAGTAAACGGAGCAGATATTTGTATGCATGTGGCATTAGTGGTGACATAATCAAACTGGTATAGGTTTTGTGTACAAATAACATGGTTAGTTTTCGTTAAAGGAATTACATGAAGTATGATATATGTTGTGCTAGTAAGTCGTAGAGGTGTGTGTAGTTGATAAGTTGCCTAATGTATGATAGAAGTAGGGCCTAACTGTGACGAGTTCCGAATGAGTTTGGACTTCGAACAATGTTTGTTGTTTTGCAGGGAAATTATTTGTAAAATCTTAAACTCCGTCACTGTTCAGGTGTACTCGACCGAGTACAATGAGTACTCGACCGAGTACGTAGGCACTCGGCCGAGTACTTAGAGGGCAGTAGCTGATTTAAAAACCCAATTCCGAGTACTCAACCTAGTAGGCCCAGTACTCTACCGAGTACCCTAATTTTTCGCGGTTCAGCTCTAGTTTTCTGGAAACCCTATAACATACTCCTATTTCTATTTCACGCCTGATATTACTTCTTTTACACACAAATCTCTCAAAACATTCTCTCTCAACCTACACTTTGGTTATTTGTGTAAATTTTGCTCCCGGATTTGCTCTCTTACCACCATTCTTCAACCAATTTACGATTTAAGGTAATGTATCTTTCAAAACATCTTACTTTTAATCAAATCAATTGAGTAACTTGCCCCAAGTCTGAAAATTTATACTCTTTAAGTCAAAGATTCATGTTTGTATGTTGCTAAATTAGTAGTAATGAGTTTTATTAATTGAATTACATATGCAAAAGATGGTTTCTAAGCCCAAAAACTTCCGTTTTGGTACCAAAAACTTCCGTTTTGGTACCGAAAATTCTAGGGTTTTGCCCCAAAATTTTGGATTTTGGTCACTTATATTGCTTGTAAGATGCCCAGAAAGGTCCAATTGTTAGTGGTAATGCTCTACCAAGTTGATATTTCATGCCCATTTGATAAAAAAAAAAATCCATTTTAAAACTCCGTCTCAAAAGTGTACAAACTGAAAAGTCCCACTTATTTTGGTATGATTTCCGGAAAATTCATGTTGAACTTGTATTCTTACAGCATGCCGAAGCCAAGAGAACCACCCAAGAAGAGAACTAGGGCCAATACCGTAATCGAGCAAGGGAAATCTAGTGCGGAGCCACTTGTTCCTTCCGTTGACAAGTTTCCGACGGTAATTTTCGCCGACTTTGAACAGTGGCCTGCCTTTATAGAATTTATGAGTCGTACTATGGGACCAACTAGGTGTGTAGACCCGCCGGTTTTGAGGGACTTGGGGATAGAATCGGATATAGTGCATATATTCGATATTTTGGGGATTGAGGGGTTGTACCACCTCCGCAAGAAGTCTTATCCTTTACTTACCCTAGAATTTCTGAGTTCCTTTAAGTATGATATGAAGGGAAAAGCAGTTATTTTTCGTCTTTTGAACATCGATCATGCCTTAACCATAGATGAGTTTACTAATCACCTGGGTTTAAACACTGAGAAAGAGGGGTACACTAGTGATGTAGCCACCGAGAGTGGGGCACCCCACTACCTACCTTACCTTACCGGCCGACCCGCCCCTACCTCTAGTGCCATGTTGATTAATGACGTACATTATATGTCACTCCGCATCTTTTTGAGGATGATGACTTGTTTGCTTTTTGGTCGGAATGACACAAGCAAGGTGAACTCTCATGAGGTGATGCTCTTGATGTCCTACCTTAATCCTCCTCGGGAGAAGCGCTTCTATTATAGTGTTCCTAGTGTGGTATGTGCTACCTTGGCATTTATGACTCGCTCCAAGAGCCGCAATCTTAGTTGTGGGGCCATAGTAACCTGCTCGGCTCAGCGTTTGGCTGACTTTAAGGCCCCATCTGAGTCTACCTCTGCCCTGTTTGAGAGTGCCCCCACCTTATATGAGGCTTATTTGTGTCATGTGAAGTGGCTGAGGAGGTTGGACGGTGGGTCCTTAGCATGGAGGGTAAGGGGAATGATAGGTGCATATTCTATACACTTTATCTGCGGTTTTGGCACGTATTTCCATGCATAATTGTTAGCTTAAGGCTACTATTTCTCCCGAAATGGTTTACTTTGCATTTTCTATGATTTATTGTAGGAATGAGTGGAAGTAAGCTAAATCAAGCCTAATTCGTCCTCCGGAGTCAACTTCAAGGAAGCCCAGAAGAAGGAGATTCAGATTCACCCACCTTGGGATGCGTGCAAAGGAGTGAAGAGCTGATTTGAAGGAACAAAAAGAGCCACCGCACAAAGATTACAGTCGATCGACCACTCCTACCAATCGATCGACCGTTGAAATCAAGCGAAAGCTGCTTGCTTCGCATTTACGGTCGATCGACCATCTTGACCGGTCGATCGACCGATCTATGAAATGAGATTTATTTCTTCGTGTTAGACTTTTAAAAGCCCAACTTGTAATTAACCTTTGGCATCTTTTTATCAGTAGAACGCATCACTTATTAGGTTATGCTTTTCATTATTGAAGAACTCAGTTTTTAGATCTAGCTTTGCTGACGGAAAACCTCGATTTCGATACTTTGTTCTTGAATTCAATTAGTAAGTTTTTATGCAATTCCTTTCTTCTTTTAATTCTTGTTATTTCAATTCTTGTTTTATCAATTTAATTCCAGAAATTCATCCCTTGTCCTTTGTCTTTTATTTAAATTCAATCATGTCAATCTTGTTCCTTGTTATCAATTTAGCAATTGTTTTAGTTTTAGTCATGCGTAGCTAATTTCTTTGATTGGGAATTATGTGAGCCATGGCATAAGTTAGGATTTTTTTGTGGTATGAATTCTTCCGTATTGGTCTTGTTGTCTTTTGATAAATCCCTTTACTAGATTGAAAGATTAGTAATTTGAATTATCGTTAGATTGGAATTTCTCTTGAGTGAAAGCTTTGAGAAATTCCGGGGAATTATAAGACCGCAAGGTTAATTTGAGCATAGATCGAAAGGCTAGCTTATATTCCCTGAGACCGTATTATAAGACCTCTGCTACCTTACTGACCTGACATTTGCCATGGTGAACCGAAGTTCCCAGTTTTCTCTTTATCTTGTTGAGAAATTTCATTTTAACAATTAGCCAATTAGTCAACCAATCTCAAAACCCCCCAATTAATTGTTACCTTCATAGACTGAAAATTAGCAAACAAAATCAACCTTGTCTCTCTGTGGTTCGACCCTTACTATCACTAGCTATAGTTTTAGTTTGGAATTATAAATTTAATTTTGATACAAAACGACGGTATCAAATTTGGCGCCGTTGCCGGGGAGACGGTGTAATTCTGTTTGCTTTATTTTTAGTTTATTTTTCCTGTCTCAAGGAACTTTCGTTCCTTGAGACCGTTGCTTACCTTTGCTTCTAGTTTTGCTTTTGCACAGTTAGAAGACAGGTTTTTGAGAGGAAGACTTGAGTACTCTCATTTTGGCAATTATGGCTACAATATATGACAATCTACAGCCAAAGGAACACCATCTTCCAAAGGGGCACCAGTTACCTACCCCTACTACGGGTAACTTCGAATTTCGTTCCTCTTATATCGATTTAGTGGAGCGAAATCAGTTTGCTGGTCTACCAGATGAGGACCCCTTGAAGCATATGGAAATTTTCACAGACTACTGCTGTTCCATACCTATACCAGCTGGGGTGATTCAGGATGAAGTAAAGGGGTTGATGTTCTTATACTCCTTGAAGGATTCAGCGCGAGATTGGTACCGCTACCTTGATAGGGTAGCAACTGAGTCACGGACTGGACATCTCTAGCATTAGCCTTCTACAAGAAGTACTTCCCACTTTCAAAGACTGACGCCTTGAGAAGTAAAATCACAAGTTTCCAACAAGGAGCTGATGAGGGTTTTTGCGAGCATGGGGACGTTTCAAAAGTTTGGTCTGAGCTGTCCCTCACCATGGTTTCCAGCAATGGTATCTTTGCAACCTATTTTATAATGCTCTAAATGATGATTACAAGGTCATCCTGGATGCCGCTGCTAATGGTAGGTTCCAAAACAATACCGGTCAAAGTAAAGGTTGGAACACTATTAAGGAGATGGCAGTCCATAGAGCTGAGTTTGGAAGTTCACGTGGAAAGTCACGAAAGCAAAGTGATGAAATGAGTGCCGTTGTGACACTTATAACTTCTATTACTGCCCGTCTCGAGAAGCTCGAGATTTCTGAAGCTCCCAAGGAGAAAGTTGAAATATCTGTTCAAAACTCAGATGAGATCGAGAAGTTGAGAGAAATGGTCCAACTCCTTTTGGTTCAAGTGGCGAATATGGAAGCAGCCGGGATTGAGTTCTCAAAGAATTTTGTGAAGCAATTGGAGAATATAGAGGCTAAGCAAGTTGCTAATTCTTCAAGCAAATGTGAAGGGCCGATTAAAACAATTAATGCCATTAATCTCAGAAGTGACCTCTTTTATGAAAGTCCCGACAAGCCAAAGGAAGACTCGGGAAATGATGAAGAAGCTCGTTTAAATTCTGGTGCAAAAACGAGCTCAATTGCTAGTACTTCTGGTCGATCAACCAACATTGTCAGTCGATCGACTGAAGCGTCAGATAAAATAGTTTCTGATCAGAAACTATTCACACCCAGCACAGTCAGTCGATCGACCAACATTGTCAGTCGATCGACTGGATCACCTGACGAAATCAATTCTAAACAAGAACTATTCACGCCCGGCCAAGTTGGTCGATCGACCACTCATATCAGTCGATCGACTGGAACCCCAGAGTAGGATGCAAATCTGTCAACTAGTTCGCATGATTCTTCACTCATTGATGATTTGACGGGGGTGTTAAACCTACGGAAACCGAAGGTTACTGATCCTACGGCCAGTGTTGCAGTCCCGTATCCGGAGCGTTTGAAGGCTACTAAGCTGGAGCGTAAGTTTGGTAAGTTTCTGGGGATGGTCTAGAATCTCGAGGTAACGGTTCCGTTCACTGATTTAATTACCCAGGTACCCTCTTACGCTAAATTTATGAAAGATATTTTAAATCGTAAGAGAAATTTTCGTGATGATGGTAATGTTGCTTTTGTGGAAGAGTGTAATGCTCTTTCTCAAATTAATGTGCCACCTAAATTAAAGGACCCGGGTAGTTTTTCAATTCCTTGCACTATAGGTAACCACGTAATTGGAAAGGCCCTTTGTGACTTAGGGGCCAGTGTCAGTGTCATGTCGTATTCTGTTTGCGAAAGGTTAAATATTGGTAGACTTAAGGTGACCGATATTACCGTTCAAATGGCAAATAGATCGACTCAGAGACCTATAGGAGTTCTAGAGGATGTACCCGTTCGAGTGGGTAAGTTTTTTATTCCTGTCGATTTCGTTGTCTTGGACATTGCAGAGGACAGTCAGATACCTATTATTTTAGGTAGACCGTTTTTACATACAAACAATGGGGCTGTAATAGATGTCAAACGCTGAACCATCACCTTAGAGGTAGGGGATGACACCATTGAGTTCGATCTTGCTCACAAGGCGATCAACCTCGCTGATGAGGATACGTGTTATTCCATTGATATTGTTGATGTGGTCACATTACTTGTAATTGGAGGGAATCCTTAGCCAAGGATCCCTTAGCCGATCTAACCCGTTTAGATGAGTGTGCAGGTAATACTGATGGAGAATGCTTTGAGGAGCCGATGCTTTGGTAGCCTCAATGGAGAGCTACGAGCTCAATGAGGAAGAAGATGAGATGCTCTTGAGCCTTGCCAACGAAAACTTGGTAAACACTTGCTACACCATTGAAGCTGATTCTGTCTATGCTGTAGAGGTAAAAATGCCAGAGCGTAAGCCACTTCCTCCTAATCTTAAGTATGTTTTTCTAGATGATACGGAGCAAGACTACCCTATTGTTAGCTCTAAGCTTAGTGATGACCAAATGCCTTTGATGTGTGTGCTTAAGAAAAACAGGAAGGCTTTGGGTTACTCTTTGGATGATATTAAGGGCATCACCCGATGTTTGTATGCACAGGATAGAGTGGAGGAAAGCCATAAGCCTTACGAGATGTGGTCAACGCAAGTTGAACCCGAAGATGCAGGAAGTTGTTATGGCTGAGGTGATGAAACTACTCGATGCAGGTATTATTTATACAGTTGGCAACTCCAAGTGGGTTAGCCCAGTTCAGGTAGTCCCGAAGAAAGGGGGGACTACCGTGGTTAAAAATGAGAAAAATGAATTAATACCAACTCGAGTGGTGACAGGGTGGCGGATGTGCATTGTTTATAGACAGTTGAATGCCGCCACCAAGAAGGACCACTTCCCCCTCCCTTTTGTTGACCTAATGACTGAAAGACTTGCCTCTAACAAATTTTTCTGTTTTCTAGACGGATATTCAGGGTTCTTTCAGATCCCTATTCATCCGGACGATCAGAGTTAGACCACTTTTACCTGTCCACAGGGTGTTTTTGCATATCGTAGAATGCCTTTCGGATTGTGTAACGCCCCTGCTACCTTTCAGAGGTGCATGATGGGGATTTTTTCTGATTATATAGAGAACATTATGGAGGTATTCATGGATGATTTCTCAGTTTATGGTAGTGACTTTGATCGTTGTTTAGCTAACCTTGATAAAGTCATGCAGCGTTGTATAGATGTTAATCTTGTTTTAAACTGGGAAAAGTGTCAGTTTATGGTCAATGAGGGAGTTGTGTTAGGGCATCTCATTTCTGATAAAGGTATACATGTTGATAAGGCAAAGGTGCGGGTGATTGAGCAATTACCTCCTCCCGTGAATGTTAAGGGAGTGAGGAGTTTCCTTGGCCACGCTTGTTTTTACCGGCGTTTCATTAAGGATTTTTCAAAAATTGCTAAACCACTTACACATTTGCTCCTTAAGGATGCTGTTTTTGAATTTACTGATGAGTGCCTTGCCGCTTTTAACAGGTTAAAGGAGGCCCTAGTTTCTGCGCCAATCATTCAGCCGCATGATTGGGACCTCCCATTTGAGATCATGTGTGATGCCAGCGATTATGCGGTCGGTGCAGTTTTGGGACAGCGGAAGAATAAATCTTTGAATGCCATATATTATGCGAGCCGAACTTTGGATGAGGCTCAAATTAATTATTTTACCACTGAGAAGGAGTTTCTAGCTGTAGTTTTTGCCTTAGACAAATTTCGGTCTTATTTGTTAGGTTCTAAGGTTATTGTTTATACTGACCATGCAGCGTTGAAGACTCTCTTTATTAAGAAAGATGCGAAGCCTAGGCTTTTGAGGTGGATACTCCTTTTGCAGGAGTTTGATTTGGAGATCAAAGGCAAGAAAGGAGCTGAGAATGTGGTGGTGACCACCTATCTCGTTTGCGGTGACGAAAAGGGAGGATTCGTTACCTATTAATGATTCTTTTCCCGATGAGAGTCTCATAGCTATTACTACTTCAGGGTCTTATCCACCTCCGTGGTTTCTTGATTTTGCTAACTTTGTTTGTGACAGGTAGGATACCACCCGAGCTTTCATGGCGTGTGAAGAAAGCGGTTTGCTTATGATGCTAGATAATATTTTTGGGATGATCCTTGTGTTTTCAAGGAATGCGCAGACGGTCTCATCCGGAGATGCGTACCTCAATGGGAGGTGAAGGATATCCTAGAGGCTTGCCACTCTTCTGTTTATGGTGGTCATCACGGTCCGTCCAGGATCGTAGCTAAGGTACTCCAATCTGGTTTCTATTGGCCAACTTTGCATGCAGATTGTCGCAATTTTGTTCTTTGAGTGCGATGCTTATCAAAGATCGGGAATATTTCAAGAGACATGAGATGCCACAGGTAGGCATTCTTGAGGTTGAGATTTTCGATGTCTGGGGCATTGATTATCAAGGACCTTTTCCGAGCAGTCAAGGTAATAAATATATCCTCGTAGCTGTAGATTATGTATCCAAATGGGTGGAAGCTATTGCTACTCCCCATTGCGATGCAAAGGCCGTGATTAAACTGTTTAAAAAGATTATTTTCCCTCGTTTTGGTGTCCCTCGGGTTGTCATTAGCGATGGGGGAATGCATTTTAAAGAGAAACAACTTAGTGCTTTATTGACTAAATTCGGTGTCCAACATCGTAGAGGTTTGGGGTATCATCCCCAAACTAGTGGTCAGGTTGAGGTTTCTAACAGAGAATTGAAAGAAGTCTTAGCTAAAGTTGTTTCTAAATCACGGAAAGACTGGAGTCTTAAGTTAGATGATGTCTTATGGGCTTATAGAACTGCGTTTAAGACGCCAATCGGGATGTCACCATACCGATTGATTTATGGTAAGACATGTCATTTACCTGTTGAGTTAGAGCGTAAGTCTTGGTGGGCTATATGTGATTTGAATTTGGATCCTAACCTCTCTCGTGAGAAACGCATGACACAGCTGAATAAGCTAGAGGAATTTAGGCTGCTAGCCTATGACAATGCTAGGATCTACAAAGAGAAAATAAAGCGCTGGCACGACAAGAGAATCATCAAGCGCGAATTCCATATTGGCGATAAGGTACTCCTTTTTAATGCTAGTATCCGTCTATTTCCTGGTAAGCTGAAATCCAGGTGGACCGGCCCCTATACGGTCACAAAGATTACAAAATTCGGATCGGTGGAATTGGAGACCTCACCGGAGAAAAGTTCAAGGTTAATGGCCAATATGTGAAGCATTATCACGGATCAGATGCATATGTTGGGAAAGTAGAGGTATTATACTTCGACCCGTTATCGGATGATGCAAAGTGAGGTAAAAAGGTCGTGCGGGACCTCTTAAACCAGCGCTAACTGGGAGGCAACCCAGGTTGTAATTAATTGTAATTTAGGAATTTCATTTTGTTATTTCATTTAATTTGCATTTTTGAGTTCTTTTGTATTCTTTAATTCCTTTTAATTTGCAATTTCTTGGTTTGGGAATATGTGCGCCTTTGATAATTTTTGCAGGAATTTATTTTATGCAAAGTGCGTAGGTGGCTTACTGGATGTTTGTGAGAGAAAGACAGGAAATTATGATGGCACAAATGAATTTTGACGAATTAAAGTCTAATTGCCAGCTCTAGCAGTCGATCGACTAAGTGGTTCAGTCGATCGACTGAAGCGGAGAAAGCAGAAGATACTGTGCAGGAATATTGGTCGATCGACTGAAAAGAAAGATCGGTCGATCGACCGAGTAAAGTGGTCGATCGACGACTTCGCGGGATCAGAATGCAATTAATAAGGGAAGTTTCCTTCCTTATTCCTTCATTCATTCAGTTTCAAAATTTAGAAAACCCAAAGGAAACCCCTCTTTCTTCCTCTACCTCGTGATTTTCCTGCCAAACCCCGTCTTAATCTCTTCTTTTCTTGCGTTAATCTCCAAGTGAATCTTCAAGGTATGTCTCTAATCTTATTTCCATGCTCTATTTTCAATTTTTACTGCGTTTTCATTGAAATTTTCGAGCATATGGCCATTGAGACGAAAAAAATCGATTTGGGGAAATCGATTTTAGGGATTGATTTCTTGTCATTTTTATACTTTAATTGCTTATTCTACCCTTTCCCCCTTGATTTTCAAAGCAAATAAGCAACTAGAATGTGTTTAAAGCCGTTTCCCCCAAAAATTTCGAAACCCTAATTTGCTTTTCAGTTATGATTTTGTTTCAGGTTTCCTTAAATTCACACTGTTAGGGGATTCTTGTGCTAATAGGTTGTTTGCAGGTAATAAAAATGACGAAAGGGAAGGAGCACATGTACGAGGGACAGTCGAGTCAAGGAGCTCCCAAGCGGCCACGAGGACCGCCACTGATGATAGAGGCTACTACGGATAGTCTACCTGACTATCCGCAGGTTATCTTTGCTAATTCTACTCAACGTGCTAAGTTTTCCCTTTTTGTTGCGAGAATGAAAGTCACAGCTACCTGGTTTCTCCATAAAGATACTTTGGAGAAATTAGGCTGTTATGAGTCGGTTGTGTCCCTGCTAAATGGGACAGGTATGATGGGTCTTGTGGACATGGCTGAGTTCACATACTACATTTTGACCCTCGAATTCTTTTCGTCTTATGCTTTTAATTCCGCTGCTTTTAAGGAAAATAAGACTAACCCTTGCATTTCCTTTCGGCTTTTCAATGTCAACTACTCTCTGACATTAGCTGATTTTGCCGGTTTTCTGGGTCTTTATTTCGAGGGCAGAACCTCGGACACCTCTGATGTTCATCGAGTCATGTGGTCTTGCATAGTGACTTTCACGGGCCTAAAAGGACGGGCACTTCCGTCCATTTGCCCCCCCTTCGTTATTTTCTACGGCTAATGGGTAATACCATTTTTGGCCGTAAAGAGTCTAATAATGTGAATAATATTGAGCTTTCCATCTTGGCGGGCTATCTGAACGTTGAAAGTCGGATAGCCCGTATCTTTAACATTGCCTACTTGACTGCCGCTCACTTTCAGACTGTAAGTGAGGGCACTTTGACCACCATTGCTTGTGGCGGGTTGGTGACACGTATCGCCAACCGCCTTGTTTTACTTTTCCCTCGAGAGGAGGCCCCCATTGACCCTGACCTGCGCTTCATGGACCTTCCTTACGCGAGGGCTGTCTATTGGGTCGATAGACAGATGCGATGGAAGATTGATTCTTTCATCTGTGACCGCATCCCTGTTCTAGGCTACCCTCCTATCCCGCCCCTTACCACTGTTCGGGGGCGGCTCGCCGCCCTTGCCTAGTTACAAGGCTTCCTCCGGTGGCGGCCACTGCTATCGCTAGCACTTCGAGGAGAGCTCGTGCCTCCTCTTCACGGCACCCTCTACCTCCACTCTCGCTCCCACTGGCTACCCGGCCACTTTTCGACCACCTACTCCTTTGGTTGTCCCTCCGGTCATGGACCAGAGGGCAATGTCACGTGTATTGGGTGATTTGTGCAGGAGCTTTGACCAGCACAGGCTAGACACGGCTCTAGCCCTCTACCCAGTTTACGAGGAGTTAGCCCGGGGAGGGATGCTCCCACAGGGTGCTTGGACTCACCCTTCCTACTTTGTTCCCCCTGTGGGCGGCTACCCTCAGCCTGCCAGGAGACCCCCTCCTACTACTACTGCTGGTGCCTCCACTTCCCGGAGAGCCACCGCGCCGCTGCGAGGCGGAGGAGAGAGCGACTCGGGGTCCGACGAGGACAAAGGGTTCGATTGCGATGGTGGAGATTAGATGCTTTGGTGACCTCCCGTTTTTAGCTGGTTTGGGGAGGTCGTATCTTGTGAGTTCCTTCCTTTCTTTATTAGCTTCCTTTTATTTTATTATGCTTTTATTCTCCCATTTTTCTGCTGGTGATTTGCTGCTGAGCACAATGAGGGCATTGTGCGTTTTGGTTTGGGGAGGGTATTTGCATATGCCTTTTGTTTTGCATCTGCATTTGTTTTTTATTGCATTTCAGTCACATGTTTAGTGCATTTCTGTTTGCATTTGTTTTTTTTCATTCATTCAAAAAAAAAAATAAACAAAGAAAAAAAAATTGAAAATTCATAAAAATCAAAAATATCACGTTTACTTTTGCATATAGTTGAGTCGGATTGGAGTTATTAATGATGATTTTGCACTATTAGTCAAATATGCCATTCCATGCCCTTTTCACAGCTGTTTAGCGAGAATTATAAGTGATTTCTCAAATTTTGTTATGGAATTCATTTCGGGTAATTAGACTTGACTCATTACTTTTGGCAAACTACTTATACTTTCTGAGATATAGAGCCTATAACTGGTGACATTCATGACCGGTTAATTTAGGATTGAGAATAGTACTCCCTTCATTTCATGTTTTGCACGTGTATGAGTTTTGATTGCTTATTGCCTATACGCATTGGTTTGTGGTCGGTATTGCATATTTTGAGAACTATTGCATCCTCCCCTTTCTCATTTTACCCCATTAACTCCACTATAAGCCATAACTGCCAGTTACCCTCAACTACATCCCATACTTAGCCTACCATTGTGCCAAGCTAGGAAGTAGTAGAGGAATTTTTGTCGGATTAGAAGCGGTTTTGGTTCGTTTTGTACTGATGGAGTGAGTATTGATGAGAAGTGAAGGGGATGTTAATGTTTCAGCTGGAAAGAAAGAAAAAAATTTCAGAAAAAAAAAATGAAAAAAAAGGGACTTACCTGGGCAGAGAGCTCTGGTTGTGACAGGGTGGTCGATCGACTGCTATCACTGGTCGATCGACCACCAGCTCAGAAGTTGAAAAAAAAAATGAAAATGAAAGAAAAGAAAAAGAACAGAAAGAAGAAAAGAAAAAAAAAGGAGTTTGAAAATAATAAGGTTTTGGTTGAATTGACAACACGCCTCATGTGCCTACTTCATGAATTGGAGGCGTTTGTTTGGGATTTTGTGTAGCCTAATCATTAAAAGGCATGGTTTTTATTTGAGTTAGAGGAACGGGATACGGTTTATGATGGTTGGATAGGTACTAGCTTGGCTCTTATCTTCACTTTTTTCCATAATTGTTTTGCCCTTCCTTTCCCACTTAACCTCACATATCCAAATCTTGCAATAGTTCGGCATGTAATAGTCTTTGACGGTGGTTATGCGTATGTACGGTAGCTAGAATCATTATACATGCTAGTCAAGCATACATGTTTTGTCGGTCACAGTCTAGGTGAGAGACTGAATTTTTCTTTCCTCTCTTTTACATATAATCTTACCATTTGCTTTGCTGAGAGAAGAGTGACCCGGGAGAGTCCGAATCTATGAGTCTTACAAGGTCGAACGCCCGATTTAAATCCATGATATGCATAAATTTGTTCACTTGATTTAAGCTTTGCAGTAGTTGACTATGTGCATTAAACGGTTTGGCATTGATTTGTAGCTAGCTCTGAGATATACTCCTTTCCATTTAGTTTTTATATGGGTCATAGTGCTTGCTTGGGGACAAGCAAGGTTTGGTTTGGGGAGATTTGATACGTGCATATTCTATACACTTTATCTGCGGTTTTGGCACGTATTTCCATGCATAATTGTTAGCTTAAGGCTACTATTTCTCCCGTAACGGTTTACTTTGCATTTTCTATGATTTATTGTAGGAATGAGTGGAAGTAAGCTAAATCAAGCCTAATTTGTCCTCCGGAGGCAACTTCAAGGAAGCCCAGAAGAAGGAGATTCAGATTCACCCACCTTGGGATGCGTGCAAAGGAGTGAAGAGCTGATTTGAAGGAACAAAAAGAGCCACTGCACAAAGATTACCGTCGATCGACCACTCCTACCATCGATCGACCGTTGAAATCAAGCGGAAGTCATTACGCATTTTTACCAGTCGATCGACCATGTTGACCGGTCGATCGACCAGTCTGCGAGCTGAGATTTATTTCTTCGTGTTAGACTTTTAAAAGCCCAACTTGTAATTAACCTTTGGCATTTTTTTATCAGTAGAACACAGCAATTATTAGGTTATGCTTTTCATTATTGAAGAACTCAGTTTTTAGATCTAGCTTTGCTGACGGAAAACCTCGATTTCGATACTTTGTTCTTGAATTCAATTAGTAAGTTTTTATGCAATTCCTTTCTTCTTTTAATTCTTGTTATTTCAATTCTTGTTTTATCAATTTAATTCCAAAAATTCATCCCTTGTCCTTTGTCTTTTATTTAAATTCAATCATGTCAATCTTGTTCCTTGTTATCAATTTAGCAATTGTTTTAGTTTTAGTCATGCGTAGCTAATTTCTTTGATTGGGAATTAGGTGAGCCATGGCATAAGTTAGGATTGTTTTGTGGTATGAATTCTTCCGTATTGGTCTTGTTGTCGTTTGATAAATCCCTTTACTAGATTGAAAGATTGGTAATTTGAATTATCGTTAGATTGGAATTTCTCTTGAGTGAAAGCTTTGAGAAATTCCGGGGAATTAGAAGACCGCAAGGTTATTTTGAGCATAGATCGAAAGGCTAGCTTATATTCCCTGAGACCGTATTATAAGACCTCTGCTACCTTACTGACCTGACATTTGCCATGGTGAACCAAAGTTCCCAGTTTTCTCTTTATCTTGTTGAGAAATTTCATTTTAACAATTAGCCAATTAGTCAACCAATCTCAAAACCCCCCAATTAATTATTACCTCCATAGACTTAAAATTAGCAAACAAAATCAACCTTGTCTCTCTGTGGTTCGACCCTTACTATCACTAGCTATAGTTTTAGTTTGGAATTATAAATTTAATTTTGATACAAAACGACGGTATCAGGGAACTAGGTGGATGGTATTGCCGGATGCGGTGAAGTTGCCTGTAATCGATCACTTGACTGAGTATGACCCTGGGAGTAGAGAACCCTGGCTCGAGCCCCAGTTCTACCTCATCTCTCCTAAGATTCTTCTAGACTTACCCGAGCCGATGACCACTTCTAGTAAGAAGAAGACGATTTTGACCCCTCGTGAGCACCGTGGAAGGAGGGCGACTAGACAGGTGGAGACTCAGCCTTCTTACACCCCACCGAGCTTCTACCCACACCCGTACCCATTCTATCCTACGGTCCATGATCCTAGGATGCAGATTAGTGAGCTTATGGAGCGGATATCTAGCACGCCGGTGTTGAGGAACATGCATGAGATAACATATCAACAAGGGGTGGGGACCGGTCTTGCTCAGTCGGTGTGGTAGAGGGGACCGAGAGATGATACCGGGGTATTCCATAGCTACGGTGTGCACTGCACCACATGGAGGACCCCGGAGAGCTACGAGTACGGTTACCTCGCAGGATTGTGGAGAGCCAACTACGGTAGCCAGTTGGATGAGGCAGGAAATTTGACTATATGTGTTTTCATCATAATCTTGGTATCGATGTTTGTATAGTGAGGCTGGTGGAGCATATCAGGGAACGGGGACATCCGACACAAGTGGCGGCGAGGACATGGATGAGGATGCGGACACTTGAGCTCTGTTTTCTTTTTGTTGTTGATTTGTTGGATGTTTAGGATGGATTTCTTATCGTACTTGATATTTGGTTTTATTTGGATGATTGTAATCGGGCCATAAGGCCAATACCCTTTGCTTTCTATATCGTTTTGGTAGTTAAGACTTGAATTACTTGTGTTGGTGGAGGATTGAAACTCGTTTTGCAGGTAAAGTTTACAATTTCAGGTTTCTAGTTGTAAAAAATCGAGTCATGTCCTCAGTAACTCGACCGAGTACCCTGGGCTGAGTCTGTTTTTTGATTTTTAGTTCGTGGTTTAGTTGAATGAGTTGTTAAATTTGACTATATGTGTTTTCATAAGAATCTTGGTATCGATCTGTGTATGGTATGGTATTTGCATGATGAATGTTGGTGACGGTACATCGGTTTCGTTTGGAATAGAGACGAAAGTGATATGGGAGCTGGGTGGATGGAAGCATGATAATCATATAGTACTTGTTGGTGTTGTGTGTTGTATACGTCTTTCCTAGCGTTGGTGAGTTCAAGTTATTTTAACTCCGCTTTATATGAACATAGTCACTTTACTTTTGTTTCGTATATGCTCATAATTGTTAGAAAAGTAATAAATACTTCCGTCATCGTTGTGTTTATACATATATACACCTCATCTCTATAGTTGGGAGTGAACTTCGGGGACGAAGTTCCTTTTAAGAGGGGTAGATAACATCGCGGTAAAAGAATTTGTAAAACTCGCGAGACTTCTTTAAATAGTTGTCTTTATTCTTTAAACTGTCGTTTTCATAACTTTTAATTGTTGTCTAAACTATTTTATGATATCCGTTTTGTTTTATAAATGGTTTTACATCAGTTTATTCTCTAAACGGTTTAGTGGCTTGCACATAGTAATAGCGTAGTGGCTTCATGGTCGTCATAATCACGTCACGATAACTAGTGGTGTTAGATACGTAATGATAATAACCTTATAGTTTATACATTGGCGTTACTTGGTGTTGCATAAGTTACGTGACTTTCCTTGTTGTATGAGTACTATGTGATCCTTCGTGTTGCCTTGTGGTGTTGCGATGGGAGTGTGGGATGAACTTCAGAGATGAAGTTCCTTTTAAGGGGGGAAGACTGTAATACCTGCCCTTTTAGGGACCCGTTGACTGACCTGTTGACCTCTAATGGCCTTTGGTAAAGGTGACAAAGGGAAACTATGCCGTCTTTGCCTTGCAATACTCGACCTAGTAGTGCTCACTCGGCCGAGTACTTGGGTACTCGACCAAGTGCATCGTACTCGGCCGAGCATGTCCATACTCGATCGAGTACCTCGTCTGACAACGTGTTATGTTAAAACGCGATGGCTGAAACATAATTCATTTCGACGGTTTCTTTTATCATTTCTAAAACCTAAACTCTCCCTCTTCCATTCCTCTCATCTCACTCTTCACCCCTTGGATAGCTTTGAACACCAATCCAGGAAGGGAGACGGTCTATGCTTGCGGTCATCGAGTCGGGTTTGTCGCCGTCACCGGCATCGATTGTTCTTTAAGGTGAGTTTGTGATTAATTATCCCTTTTCGGTAGTTATTGAATAGTTTAGTGATAGGGTACGATTGTTGTTGTAGGATTCAATATGGAGTATTGCTTGACATGGTGTGATGGATGCGTTATGTGGATTTGCGGAAAGGTAGGGTTTCCCTACTCAGTCGTTTGCGTAAATAATTTGAAATTGTTTGTGATTGATTGATTAATATGTTGCGTTGAATTTAGATTGGTTGAGTAATATAGTAATTGGTATTGTTATGATGGGACCATTTTTGGGAGATGGTTCCAACCCCATGTTCGCGTCTTGTGGCTCCCGTCATAAGAGGGATGTGAACATTAATGATATGGGTGCCCTCGTTGCGATGAGCTGGGCTTAGGTGGGAGCGGCTGCGGTCCCCTAGTGGCATTGGGGGTTACCTGTTGTGATGGGTAATATGGAAGGACTTCACGTTTAGGTGTGTAGTCAGTTATTGATTAGTAATGAAGTTTGGAGAATGATATTGCAATTGGATTGGTTTGTACTGGTTTTGTTTGTGTATTGATTATATCTTTGTATTCTCTTATCTCGGTTATGCAGTTGACTGACCCGTTTATTATTTTCAAAACTGTGGATATCCATTCGGGGATGGTGAGTAGTTGGTTTAGCCTATATTGGTTAATATGTGGCTTGCGGGATATAGAGGGGACCAAGTCATCACGCTGTCTAGCTAGTTGCCGCTGTCACTTATGCTTAGTAGTTCTCTTTAGTTGATTCAGAGTTGTATTCCTTATGTTATGTTTGTATAAACTGTAAGAAACATTTGATAAGGTTATATTATGGTCTATTTGATATACATTACCTTGGGCAACCGAGATGGTAACGCCCTTACTTATTAGGGAAGGTCTTGTAAGGCTCATGGGTAAGCGGGGGTGCTACAGAATCCAACCAAATCTCAGTTCCTATCTTCTGTCCTTAACAGTTTCCCATCATAAATAATCTTGTCCTTCTAAAAATAGATAGCAAAACCTACCCTCCATATTTCAGGGCACTGTATAGCATCAAAAAGTTTGTCCATTCCTCTTACCTATTTCTCAAACTCTACAGGGTCTGGTTTTCTATCATAAGTCTTTGGGTTATAACTTGCCATTTTCTTAGAATATTTAACATTCTCTTCCCTATTATTAGGACGGTTATTCCTTAGTGCTTTATCCATCATTGCATCGAAGTTTCTTGCATCTGATTGATTATTAGGAGCGGGTTGATTAACGTCGATATTATTAAGAAAAGACATCCTATAAAACATAAAATACACATGGATTTGAAACTTAGCGCGATTTTATTTATTAACAAGTGCACACTATTTACAAACATTATATATTACACACAAACATATAACACATCTAATTTACATACATTCGCAAAATACTAGAACAACCCTCTATAGATCACAAGTCTCAAAATTGGGTGTCTATCTATCATAACATATACAAAGCACCATACTTAACCTATATTAGTCTTAGTCTAGTACATTATGTTATCTTCTGCTTCACTACTTATAATAAGGGATAGTAAAGCCACTATTTATCCCTCTTTCATCTTTAAGTGTTGGATTACAGCCTGGTTGGAGTATCATCTCCGTCCCCATCAGTTAGGGTACTAACATCACTGTTCTACACATTCTCGTCATTTGATCCGACATCATCCTCGGGTGGGTTATTATTTAGATAGTTGTTTCCCTGATTGTT
The DNA here is from genome assembly GCF_048544455.1 of Silene latifolia. NCBI lineage: Eukaryota > Viridiplantae > Streptophyta > Magnoliopsida > Caryophyllales > Caryophyllaceae > Silene > Silene latifolia. Next base: position 101,123,861 of record NC_133537.1, on the reverse strand, counting down.
TTCACCATCTACTTCATAATCACAAATATATACCGCATGGTTCCTCTCAAAAGTGATATGTTCCCACGCTATATCTTCAAATGTTGGGATCCAGCGATCATAAACTGCACCCCTGTGAAGATATTTCGAATGATTTGGAACCCCGTTTACTATTAAATCATAATACCGGTCCTTAAAGGCTCTCCATGGTACTATGTCAGGCAAAGTTTTTATAAGTGCATGAGCTAAGTATGGTTCAGTCATCCAGAATGCTGGAAATAAGACATTGTGATTCCTTAAAGCATTTCTCAGACGATCTACATGTACTGCAACCATTTCATCTGGAGTCATTATCAAATCGTACGGGTGGGGTACTGCCATTATATCTAAAACAAAAGACATAAACCACATTAGTAATCTCACCCATATAAGTTTAGTGATTACATATATGTAAACAAATGAATAAATGAAATACAACTCGTCTATGTCTATATCATCCACCTAGTGGCTATGTACTTGACTTCAAAGTCCTTAGCGCTGCTCGAAACCCGATCATGTCAACAAGCATCACCTATACTTAACCTGCTCCCCATATGATCGGAAATATCATATGGATCGACACAGGCCACCCCGGAAATAGGTGACAATTACACAGACACACAACACGTCAGTTTCAATAAACAAAGTGAGACACGACACAAGGTGTGTGTGTAACACCCCCATACACCAAGGTGCCTTACCCAGACCACCCTAGCACATGAACATGCTACCATCTCAGTTACCCGAGGCATAGTAATCAAAGTAGACCATAAAGAAACGTATTTCAAATATAAAGTTTAATGCGCGTACATCAAAACAAAAACTGAAATGTAAAGGTACAACTCTTTATATACTCTTCACACGTTACTATCAAAACCCGGCCGAAAACTCGTAAAACCCGTCATACTCGATCGATTAACTAAGGTACTCGATCGAGTACCCATCAGGCAGAACGTACTCCAGAATGCAAAAATAACTTACTCGATAGAGTAAGTGCTACTCGATAGAGTACCCAACAACTCATAAATCTGAGGTATTACAGTCTTCCCTCCTTAAAAATGAACTTCGTCCCCGAAGTTCAAACCCAACCTATAAAAAATGTACACCTAACACTAACTCCACCAAATATGCCTACCCCCACAACGCGGCTCACAATATCATATCAACTATAGCACAGCCTCTCGACACTAACTACATAATACTCCCTCCACAAATGTCGCTAACTCCGTCTCACTAACATATTGTCCACTAGCAAATCCAATATCAAGTCAATCCACCAAGCGAGATCAACCACCAACAGGAATGTTACATTCTACTACCCTTAAAATGAACTTTATCCTCGAAGTTTACTCATACTCATAAACATCATCACCCAAACTATCAACACTATCGAAGTTTACTCACACTCATAAACATCATACTACTACAAGCACTGCCATGACCTTTAATAATATCAACCATAACACAAATCCATCCTTTATTCTACACCAAGGCTCAAACTTCCAAATATACCGCAACATGCACAACCATCAAACTCTCTTTGTCGCATCCTACTCCTCTTAAGATAAATGTTACGTCCTCGTAACCCACTAATACTAGATCCTTTGCTATACTTCCAATAATTCTTATCACCACCGCATGTCAACGATAACCGACTATAACCTCAACACCTACAACCATTCTTATATCCATGGCTCTCTTTCTCTAACAATTCTCATACCTCAAATCATTCTGCACTCCATCTAACCTATACCATAAAATCCTCAGCATAACCACTACTCCAACTCTTCAACATTACCACAAAACGACATACTTCTTTATATATGCACTCATCTCCATGATCAAAACTCACGATCCACAATTTTTACATACACTCATATTAGCCTCTCAAGTTCTTTTCTTTTATTACCGCAAAATTCACCCATAACTTAACATGATACTAAGTCCCAATACTCCGTATTTACTGTCCCAATAAAAGGTTATAAATCACTTGTACGTCCCAGTTCAGTACAACACATGTTCCACAAATCACTTGTCACTACTATGTCGACTAAGGTCTCCTCTAAAACAAAATCAAAAGTACTCCAACAACCTCTAACAACGTGTCCCATCAACAGAATATCACTATACTATGACAACAACGGAAACATAAGAAACTCTCTTCCATATCATACTCTACCCTCACTCCCAAGCCGAAACTGGTAAGAAACATCAATAAACAAACAACAGTCAATATGTCTGATGTGAACATTATTTGCGCACATTTAGTTCCCTAATTGAGCCTATTTTGCATACTATTATAACATTCCGTAGCTATTTCATCCGTCAAATCCTTCCTATTTGCTTTCCTAGTGCATTTCATATGTTTTGTAGGAAAGAAGATAATTAGGCGGAATTTCCCGTCTTTCGTGCTTATTTGGAAGCTTATTGACAATATTTGATGGACTAGTATGAAGAGGAGGCGAGAACTAAAGACTAATCCTACAAGAAGAAGAAGAAAGTGAAGAGAAGGATTCTGAAGCAGAATCCGAGCGGCCAAAGAGGCAAGAAGCCCGTCCAAGAAACATAATCCGAGCGTCCAAACCTCGAAGACGCTCGGATTCCTCTGCTACAATCCGAGCGGATTTGCAGAAAGACGCTCGTCCACCCCTGCAAGAATCCGAGCGGATTCCCCTCCTGGACGAACGGATCGCGGCGTCTTCAGCTGAGATGCCCATCTCTCCGAAACGACTAGCATTTCCCTGCTTAGAACTCAAAAATGTAATTACTAATTTAGCCTTAGTTAACCTAATGAAGCTCTACTATATATACCCCATTTGTAATTATCAAACCGGGATGTTTTCATTAGGTTAAATCAATCCTTCCTTAGATTAGATTAGGAGTAGATTAGAATAGATTACTCTTTAATCTTTCCACAAATCTCACATTAATCTCTCCTTAATTATTGTTCAAGTTTATTGTTCAAGTTTATTATTGGGTAATTGAATATTATTGGGTTTATTAGTAGGTAATTAGGGGAGATAAACATGGGGAATGATTCATGCTTAATCAAATATGTTTTCATAATTAGTTTGCTTGCTTTTTATGATTTCAACTTTATGCACATGTTATGTTTGATTAATTGCTAAGCCTATGAATTCTTGCATTTTTACCATATCTTATCTACTCAACATGACTAATAAGATATAAACCAACTCGAGTCTTGTTAGACCATGCATAGAAGTTGAATAGGAGGAAAGTAAGTCGACTTGTAGGTGTTGTACAATCTAATCGATTCGGCTCCGGGACCCAACCCTTCCTATGAACCGTAAGACATAAACTAACTCGGTTCCTCCACAACATTAATTGCTTGCAACTTTGTAAACATGTTTGTATGATCAACACCATGAATCCCCTATTACCCCATGACATCCTAGTACTTTTAGCCAATTGTTTACATCTCTTAGTTTATTGTTTGCTTTACTTCATTACGTTCATTAGTTTAGAACACAACTACAAACCCCATCAATTGTGACACTAGCATAAATTGAGATAGATAGACTTAGAACCCAAAGCACACCGTCCCATGGATCGACCTCGACTTACCGCTAACTAGTTGTTTTTTGAGTATTATAAATGTGTTTGATTGGATGTGTGACGACCAACTCTTGTCCATCAATGTCCAAACCGAAACTCACTGGAAACAGTAGTAAACAAAACAACAATCTATATAACTGGTATACACTTTCGAAACTCGTCTCATAAGTATCCCACCTGCTTCACCACAACCGATGACGGCATCGCAACACCGCCAACAACAGCCGCACCGCAGCGTGAAAGTACCCGCATCGCAACACGGAGTATCGTGCCTGAATCGCACCCGGAACACAACAACCACACTACCACAAAGCCAGACTCTCGACACAACAATCATCACATGACTCCTCCAACCACCATTACCCTTTCTGAATATCGTCCTATTAGGTTACCATACACAACATATAACACGGAACACTCAGATAACAACTTTATGATTATCACATTATACCACTACTCGTGAGGTCAGATCCTCAGACGAACACTTACACACATCATAGACACATAATCGAATATAGCTAGCCAATCCTGATCACGTAAGTTACCACTTGATAATGGGTATCTCTCACCCAAGCTTAAACGCATATTCCCTAGATAACTCATCCTCCCGTCACATAAATACCACCACCTGACACATATAACCATATCATTAATACCCAACTACTAGCAACCGCCTCATATAACCACATTTATTACTCCCTCACAACCATACATATCAATCCGGCCTCTACAAAATCAACCTCTTTAGAATGACTATCTTTCCTATTTATCATCACCCTTAACCACTAGTAATAACACCACAACACCACCACTGTTCTTATAACAAACCCCTTACACTCACCTCTAAACATAACAGTTCATCTTTATTTCGGTTAGCATCCCAATTAACAAACAACAAATTCGTCAACAAAATTTACCAAAGCCTTCATTCCAATTCTATCCTTAATTGTATCGTCACCTAACTCACCACCAAAATTTCATATTGTGCAAATACTCGACCAAGCTTTTACTCCCCTTAATTCCTCGAAACTCATGACTAGCATGTCGTTCTGAAATTCCTATATAACCATTAACTCACACCCTCATGATAGTACCATACATCTCGACGATTCCTTACTTTCATATTACATAACTCTGGTCAACATTCTCTTAGTTTACTCTCCTCATTCTTTTCCCTTTACACTCGACAAAATCAATTAACAATTCAATTCCTTATTCCTACTACCTAGCTCTTTACACTCGACAAAACTCGAATTCCATTAATTCATATTAGTATCTTTCACTCTCTCTTATCATTGATTCTCTTTCATCATGCTACTCACTCACACTTGCCACCATTAAGCCAACACAATCAACGATTACTCATCAATTAATTGCATCTCCCTCTTACATCTCAAGAACCAAAATTTCACTTTATACCGTTAATTTTCCAAAGAATTACACACTAGGCTCACCTCTTAATAACCCAAATTCCCAAACTCAGTCACTCTCTACAAGTCCACGTCGCGGCATAACTCGATCTCACTATACACCATTCATTTCCATCCCTCTATAACGACCTTCCATCACATATACCCTTAACCAACACAATCCTGACCATCTCCTTCCATAAATCCTTACACATCCCAAGTTGCCACTATTCGCATCCCTCATTTCAATCTTTTCATTCTCACGTTCCTCGAACTTACATCACCCTTTGCCCATATATACTTACCTTTACATTACTCAACACGCGACTATATCACTCACTACCTCTCACAAAATATACTCCCTATCCCGATAAGTTCATCAATCTTCCCTTTCCTTTTCCCACTATCCATCACAACCAAATATAACCCATGTCCTCCCCATCAAACTCATACTCATCATATAGTGCTACTCGTTACATCATAGGATCTGGTAACTTACGCATCAAGACCAACATATATGTAAAACAATGCATAAAGAAGCAAAAGAACAACTTTGAAATAAATATGATATGCGACGAGGTCAAAAGATAAGCATATGACCCAAAACAAGGGTTACTAGATCGAGCACAGCCTACTCGATCGAGTAGGTGAAGATCAGAAGCACACATAATAAATTACCAAGGCTACTCGATCGAGTACGGAGTACTCGGCCGAGTACCAAGAGGTTTACTCAATCGAGTAAGGGCTACTCGATCGAGTACCCTACGTAGTTCTCAGCACCGTTCAATTTTCGTAAAACGGTCATATCTCACTCATTTCTTGGTCATTTTGGGCGTGTGACCTATCATTAGAATCGTAAGAGAACAAGATATCAGCTTCAATTGGAATCACATCAATATCATATATACATATCAAGTTAGAACAGTTTAAAGACAGCTCCTCTATAATCGAACAACATAACTATTCGGTTTCACATGTTACTAACTGACATCTCTTATTCCACAAGCTACTAGCTAATCAAAAGCTATACAAGAAACACCAAAGCATGCCTCCTACCAATCTATTCCACCTTAATCATGTATATATATATATATATATATATATATATATATATATATATATATATATATATATATATAAATATCACAACTCCTATCGCATGTTACTACTACCAAGCCAAACATTAACATTCATCATGGTCATGTATATTCTTCAACTTTATCCAACATACAATCCAACACTTTCCATTCAAATCATTCATATCTTTATCCAACATGTGTATGAAACAACCATAAACAAGTAACGATCCCATGACACCCCATAGTGATCAGCTCAAAGTTGTAAGGGCAATTTTTGCGACTTTAGGACGTCTCTCAAGCCTTTGCATTAGCTCCTAACAACTCCTACCCGGGTTCATTTTAGTTTGACTCTCTACATTCATTGGGTTCATTAGTTATAGGTTCCAAAATCGTCGCTTTGATACCACTTTGTAACACCCCCATATACCAAGGTGCCTTACCAAGACCACCCTAGCACATGGAGATGCTACCATCTCGGTTACCGATGCATAGTAATCAAAGTAGACCATAAAGAAACGTATTTTAGTATAAAGTTTAATGCGCATACATCAAAACCAAAACTCAAATGTAAAGGTACAACTGTCTCAAAACCACAAACCAACTAAAGTAAAACTATTTTAACAAGACACATCGGAAGACTAAGACTCTGATATGTCGTGACTCCATCCCCGGCTAGATCCCACGCGTATCCAAGAAATACCTGGTAATCAACTGCTCACGATCCCCGAATGGATCACCACAGTTTTTAAAAGATTTAAACGGGGTCAGTTACTGCATAAACAACATAAGACAATACAACAGACAGTTACACAATCATAATCCTCCAACTCTGTCACATCACCAAACATCTGACTACACACTAAAGTGTGTAGCCCTGCCAGAATATCCATCGCAACAGATATTCCACACCGCCAGTGGGGGACCGCAACCTTTCCCACCTAAGCCCCGCTCATCTCCGTCGAGCGAATAACCCATGTCCATTAATGTGCACATCCCCTTTGTGACGGGAACCTCAAGGAGCGAATCAAGGGCGTGAAGCCACTCCCGCAAGTGACTCCACTCAGCCGACGGCGCACCTCGTGAACCACAAACAAACAACAACCAACCACATTACTAATGTAAACAATACCAAAACCAATTACGATATAACCAACATGCCAATCAATCAAACAAATGTCTTATAACTGAGTAGGGAAACCCTACCTGAGATGAAATCACCAATAATCAACCACAAGTAGCGGATCAGAAACCTTCTTCTACGAAATCACCTCCTATAAACAATTAATCACATAATTACAATCTATCACATCAACAATCCCAATAACCCCCAAATCACCCAATTAGGGTTTTAAACAACATTAACCAATTAACATAAAAACAGTACAAAGATCTTACCCACAATACAACGATCACAAAGGTATGATGAACTCCGAGATACAACATACCTAGCCCTTGATTTGATAGCAATGAGTGAAGAGAAGAACGTCGCTTTGTTTTTCATTTGTAAAAAGGTTTAGAAATAAGGTAAAAGCAAAAAGGAACTGACGAAAACTCTTTATATACTCTTCACGCGTTACTATCAAAACCCGGCCGAAAACACGTAAAACCCGTCATACTCGACCGAGTAACTAAGGTACTCGATCGAGTAACGCCTACTCGATCGAGTTGCCCTTACTCGATCGAGTACCCATCAGACAGAACGTACTCCAGAATGTAAAACTAACTTACTCGACAGAGTAAGTCCTACTCGATAGAGTACCCAACAGCTCATAAATCGGAGGTATTACTGTATTAGTATGCAACATGACTATGATATGAATGAGGCGATATCAAACAACCACCACGCCGGTATTGGGACATGCCCAGCCGTACCCGCAACCACCGATGCTGGGACACGCCCACGACACCACACCACACAAATAGGTACCGGGACACGCCCAGACATACCGGGCCCGGAAGCCAACCGGGTCCCTTGCCAGACGTCGTGTCTCTACTACTCGAGTCCCTCCGTACTCAAGTCATTGATGTGCACATCCCTCTTGGAGTGGGAAGCTCCAAGAGGCGACCCGAGCGTGAGACGGTCTCCCAACCGCCTCACGTCTCCTCAACAACAAGTAACCAACATAAACCGTCATGTCCTCCAATATACATGACAAACACAATAAATGCAAGATACTACAGAATATGCCAATTACCGACTCATCAAGTCATCTTAACCAATACCATGCCATAATGAATTTCCCGTAACATATGAATTCACGACTACATGTTATAATGCACTGGCCACTAAAACACGACTCACATGACCATTCAAATATATTAAAACTCAGTAGGATTAACCTACCTTTTAGTATACTCCGTAAGCAATCCGAATAATAATAATCGTCCACGAAAACCGTCACCGAAAAATTTAATTAAACATATTTAATTACTAACGAATCTAATTAAATTAAATACGTACTTAATTAATTAAATAAAAACCGTTCTTAAGCTATTCAAACCCCGTCTTAATCCACTCGGTCAACTCTCAATCACCTGCCACGGTGGACCACCACCTAGCCACGGTCGACCGTGGCCGTGCCCAGCACCAGCAGCCTTCACCACAGGTAAACCCAACCCACCCAACACGACACCAACAACTCAACAACAACACACGACACAACAAACAATAACTAACAACCTGTGTCACACACGATTCACCCCTCACCATCACAACACCGTCCACCACCAGCCTCCACCGTGGCCTCCCCTGACCACGATGGACCCAGCCGCCACCCTTGGCACCAACCACGACCACCACAACCCCAAAACACGACAACAATAACAACCACAACTAACAACCAAACAACTAACCCGACACCCTCTATAAACCACCCATTTTCTGCCACCTACAGCCACTTATTCCACCACCCATGACCATCACTCAACTCTCCTCACCACCCATGACACAACCACCCCACTACTACCCTAGGTCAGCCACGGTAAGATGGCTAAAAACCCATCTTAAGACGGTTTCACAACAACAACAAAACCCTAGATCTAGGTCGGTCAAACCCTTTTCGGGCGGTCAACGGTGATGCCATGGTGGTAAACGACGGTCCTAGGGTGGGTCAAGGTCGAGGTGGGTCAATAGTATAATTTAATTAATATATAAACTAGTATAAGACAGTCTTACATTACGATCTCGAGGCAGAGGGACAAGAGACGGTCTTCCAATCTCCCTGTTCTTTTCTTTCTTTGTCTCTTCTTTCTCTCTTTTAAAATGTTCGGTGAAGATTGTGTTGTGATTATGTGAGTGGATAAGGTGAGTGGATAAGGGGGAGGGTGGAGTATATAAGAGTAGGATGTTAGTATAAGTATATATATATATATATATGTATATATATATATATATATGTATATATATATATATATATGTATATATATATATATATATATATATATATATATATATATATATAGTGATAAGATCATTTGAGTCCATGTCTTACACTTCCCCTCTCTACTTTACTAATCCATACTAATTAAATTTTAATCCACTATATAAGATTTATTTTTCCACCAACTTCTCTCTCATTCACACAATTCACTTCTCTACTCCCTCTCTAAAACCCAAATTAATTCAAAACCCAAATAATTCTCTCATCCAAAAAAACCCAAATAATTCAAAATCTAAAAAATAAAAAAAATTCCCTCCATTTTACCACCCACCCACCCACCCTCGTGGCCACCGCCACCCACTCCCACACTCCTCCTATTCTCCCATGCTGCTTCCACACTCCTCCTATTCTCCCACACCACAACACCCTTCCCGCAACCACCTACACAACAACCACGACTCCCACGGCCACCACCCACCCATCCCCGTGGCCACGCACCATACTCCTCTTCCACTTTCTTTGTCCTCCTCTTCTCACCTACCACTGCTGACGCCGACCACCCCACCAACGCACATTCCCCACCACCGTCCACCGCCCACCGCCCACAACCCACATCGACCACCATATCTGCCACAACAACACACAACCGCCACCTTTCTCCCGGCGCAGCGCCCACCTCACCGCAGAACCCCAACATCATCCTCCTTCGTCCTTCGTCTCTTATCTGAGATCTGAAAAGTAGTGGTGGTCGTGGGGTCGGTGGTGGCGTGTCGTGCGGCTGGTTGTGGTTTTTTTTTTTTTTTCCGTTTTTTCTTGGTTGGTCTGTAGTCTCGGATCTTTAAGATCCACTTTTTTCTTCTTTTTTTCAAATTTTGTTATATTATTTTCTTTTTCTTTATCTGACAAATGCTGCTATTGTTATGTGGTTATGAGTGCATCACAAGAGAAACCAATAGGAGAGGCATGGGTGAATCATTTGCATCCACCTTTTTCCAGATTTTGTTTTTATTTATTTTTCATTTTTTCTAATAAGATCTTATTTGTATTTTCTTTGTCTTGTTACTTGAAATTTTTTTTAGTGTGTTACTATGACATTGAATATATTTTTGAAATTTTAGATCTATGTTTTGAAAACAAATTGTAATTTTTGTTTATTTTTTTGTCTTTTTACATGGATTTTTTTTATTTTGGGTGTTAGTATGACATTAGTTTTGATTTTGGGTGTCTTGTTACATATCATTTTAGAATTACACTTTTTTCAAAAAATTATACTTTTTTTCGTTAGAATAACACTTTTTTCGGCTAAAATTACACTTTTTGTTGTTAGAATTACACTTTTTTCCGTTAGAATTACACTTTTTTCTGTTAAAATTACACTTTCTTCATTAAAATTACACTTTTCTTCATTAAAATTACACTTTTGTTTTTGTTAAAATTACACTTTTTGTTGTTAGAATTACACTTTTTTCCGTTAGAATTACACTTTTTTTTGTTAAAATTACACTTTTTTTTATTAAAATAACAGTTTTTCGGCTAGAATAACACTTTTTTCGGCTGGAATAACACTTTTTTCGGCTAGAATAGCACTTTTTTCGGCTGGAATAACACTTTTTTTCGTTATAATTACACTTTTTTCTAATGAAAAAAAGTGTAATTCTAGTGAAAAAAGTGTAATTCTAACGGAAAAATATAATTCTAACGAGAAAAAGTGTAATTCTAACGAAAAAAAGTGTAATTCTAAAGAAAAAAGTGTTATTCTTGAAGAAAAAAAGTGTTTACCGTTAAAATTACACTTTTTTCTTTAGAATTACATTTTTTTTCGTTAGAATTACACTTTTTCTCGTTAGAATTACACTTTTTCTCGCTAGAATTACACTTTTTTTCATTAAAATTACACTTTTTCCTGCTAGAATTACACTTTTTTTTCGTTAGAATTACACTTTTTTTCGTTAGAATTACACTTTTTCTGCTAGAATAACCCTTACTTCTATTGGACTAATGTTACACTCTCAATGGACTTGGTTATATTCTCATTGGACTTATGGACTAATGTTACACTCTCAATGGACTAAAATTACATTCTCAGTGGACTGAAATTATACTTTTCTTGACTAAAATTACACTTTTTCTGGACTAAAATTACATTCTCCTGGACTAAAATAACAAATTCATTGGACTGAAATTACACTTATATGGACTAAAATAACACTTTTTGTTGTTAAAATAACACTCTTAAAATGCTAAAATTACAATAACTTGTGATAAAATGACAAAAATTCAAAATATTATTCGTTAAAATCACTCGGAAAAGATTGAAGTTAAACTTGTAAAACGCTAAATTCTCGAAAATATTTCTTAAAATTACACTTTTTGCCGTTAGAATTACACTCGTAAAATCCTAAAATGTCGAAAACTTGTCTCGAAAAAAAAAAAACGAAAAAACGAAACAAATAAAAACTTGTCTCGAAAAAAAAAACGAAAAAAATCGAAACTGGAAAAATGTTAACAAAATTTTCATAAACTTTGAAGTATAAGACAAAATATGGTGTTAATTGTGTATGATAATGAATTAGTGAATGTATTATTAAAACTAGAGAGAGAAGTGAATTCATTAGTGTTAAGTGTGTTTTTTGTTTTCAATCTCAACCTTCCACCATGCATGATCCAAGGGTTTTGGGAAGGACTTATGGACTCAAAAAAAAAAAGGGACTTAGAAGAACTTTGCTCTATATATATATATGTATATATATATATATATATATATATATGTATATGTATCGTATATTATTATTATTATTATTATTATTATTATTATTATTATAAAATGCGCGCAGCTTTCATTATAATAAAAATAAAAGGTTTACATGAAATTGGTGGGGAGCCGAGAGACAATCTGGGCTCCCACACCCTTAGCAATAGTGAAGCTAATACGAGTAAAAATGTAAGCGGCTACCCGAGCCCCAAAGATCCCGAGATACCGAGAATTTCGGATCCGCTTGAGCAAGGCAACAAAGATCCGAACTCAACTCCCAAGTGAAGAGAAAGAGAAAGGTAGGAAACTATAACCCGCTACCGCGCACAAATCCCCATACTTAGCACACTTCCGCTGAGCAAGATTGATCGGCCGACAACCCGGCCCGCACAAAATCGCCAACCCGGTCCCGAGTCAAAGGTGAAGAACCCGTCGGTCGACGCACACATCACGCCCCCGTCCCAAGAATAAAGCAATAAATCCGCAGGACGAAGAGAGCCACCATGCCCATCAACCAAACCGATATCGACCTCCTTCCCCTTGGATATACGGATCTATAGCGATGTCGAAGAGAGTGTCCCGACAAGGTTATGCCGATGTTTAACGCCCACAAGACCAAGACAAGAAACAGCGTGGTCCCCAAAAACATCCCCAAAGAAAAAACCCGAGAGCAAGCAGACGGCCTAGATACCGAGAATAACGGAACACCCGCACGATACCCCAACACACTACGGTAAGTCCTCCCGTTCATAGTCCGCCCCAACCCCGAGATAGAACCGCACGCAACCAATCGGAGGAGTGAGAACCTCGCCGAGACTCGCCACAAAGCGATCCGGCGAGGTGTCAAAGAAAAAATGACTCGAGGCGAGAAGCAACCGTCGTGAAATAAATATCTCGCCAATTTCTTCATAAGTTTGGGGGCGCAATTTCACTAGGGCGACCTAATATATCGTAACCCGTAGTCGCAGAAAACACACGTGCGGCATCATCAAAAGCGGGGGCGTAGCTACAACACGAGAAGGGCCGAGGAGCTTAGCCTCGCAAACCAAAGACCGCAAGCGGGACGCAATAAAGGCATAGAACAAAACATCTCCGCCGCATAAACACCAAGGCCACCCGGATGAAAGGGGAATGTAGCAAGGCGCCACTGCTAATCCCCAAAACCCGGCCCCGACGCGGTGACAATACGTTCCAAGCTAGAACGCAGAGCGGCATCAAAAGGAAGATGGACAGACCCAAAAACACTAGGGGAGCAAGTACGAAGAGAGAAGTAGAGCTTAGATATACCAAAGATAAAGCTCGAAGAAGAAGCAACTCACACTGCGGGTCCTCAATCCTCGCAACCAAGTCCATCAGCTCAATGGTCTTAGTTACTCTCGTCGCCACAATCTCACTGCTAAAACCAGGACAAGTACTGACAGGTCCTCCCAATACTGTAACACCGCGCAATGGACGAGAAATAGAAGTGGGGAAAACCCCCCTAAGCCGGCTCCGTGGATCCTCAATGCCAAAAGACCTCCGTCTTGGAGACATTAAGGTGTAAACCAAAACAAGGGCCATCCAACCTAATCAAGTCCAACACCTTCCCCACCTCCAAAGTATCTCCCACTATGGTGCCATCATCTAAGTACCATGCCTGCAAAGTGAGGTCAAAAGTGTCCCGGATCTTGCAAACCAAGGGATGCAAAACCAACGCGAAAAGCAAAGGCCCCAATGGATCACCCCGCTTGAACACCCCGACAAGACCACAAGCAAGTGCTCCCCATAAAAAGGCGGGCCGGGCCGGAATAACAAAACTCCACCCAACGGGAGAGAGCTCGGCACCGACGGCGGACCTCCCGAAGCATGGTCGAACGATCAACAAGGTTGAACGCGTTAAAAATCAACCAAAGAACATGGAAAGCCCCACCTGTTCCCCCCGAGCCTCAATGAGCCGGTTCAAGGCATGCAAGATAGCCTCTCCTCCACCGGACACACCCACCCCGAACTGAAGCCCATCAAAATAAGAAGATAAAGACGGGCCAACCATAGAAGCACCAACCTTAGAGACAAGCCGTCTCCAAACCGTACCGACAAAGAATAGGACGAACTCCACCACCCGGGTTTAACGAGTGGTGTGAGAGGAGCGCCGGCAATGTACTCACCTAGAGGAAGAGGGCACCGACCCTCAAGAAAAAGATTAACCACCCTAGTAATAGAAGTGATCAAATCATCGGAGATAGCCACAAAGTACCACTCAAACAAATCCATAAGGTGTCAAGGCACGAAAACCATCCCTCCCACAAGAAGTACCACGAGGGAAGCTCCGAATCATATCCAAGACCACCGCGGAGGAGGCAACCAGAGGATGATGATCCCCCGGACGGAGGAGGCAATGAAGGAGGCGGGGGCGACAGGATGCTTCTCACGCAGGGGCCACGAGAGTGGCATCGGAGTAGGGGGCTACCCCGAGGAAGAAAGCACTCGTACGACGCAGATAATGGCCATCTGATATCTTCCGCCGGCATTGGCGGAGGTTAAGGTCACTCAAATCGAGATCCTCATCCACAGAAAAAGAAGAAGGACCTTCATCAAAGCACTCCTGTAACAACTGCAAACCCCCCCCAGGCGTCCCCCAAGCAAGAATAGCCCTGGCAATACCCTCCTCCTGATGCTGACGCCGAATAGCAGACCGACACTCATGATTACTCCGAGGAGCGAAAGTCCTGAGCAAACAAAGAGGTAAAGCAAGCAAACGAACCCAGCGGGAGAGATCACTAGGAGCATCAAAAACCGAATCCAAGGCCCCTTTCAAAGCCCGAGCAAACCCAAGACGGCACTTAGGAGGAATAGATTTCACAGTGCGAAGGCCCAAAGACATCAAACGATCCAACGAAGATATAGACCACTGAAAGAGCTCCACACTATCATCAGAAGAAACCGAAGTAGAAGGAGCCAAAGGTCTCGGAATACCATAAATATGGAAGGTGTAAATGCCATCAACACACTCCGGATGCTCCACAATATCACCCCGATTATGCCGACATCTAGCACCAAGAGTATGGGTCATAAAACACACCCCACACAACCAGAACCCCATCCGTCTCAAAGAACTCTCGGCATTGGAATAAACAGTCAAACTATCAGAAAGAGTCTGCCGCGTAAGGTCCAACGCCATTATTATTATTATTATTATTATTATTGTTATTATTATTATTGTTGTTATTATTATTGTTATTATTATTATTATTGTTGTTGTTGTTGTTGTTGTTGTTGTTGTTGTTGTTGTTGTTGTTGTTGTTGTTGTTGTTGTTGTTGTTGTTGTTGTTGTTGTTGTTGTTGTTGTTGTTGTTGTTGTTGTTGTTGTTGTTGTTGTTGTTGTTGTTGTTGTTGTTGTTGTTGTTGTTGTTGTTGTTGTTGTTGTTGTTGTTGTTGTTGTTGTTGTTGTTGTTGTTGTTGTTGTTGTTGTTGTTGTTGTTGTTGTTATTGTTATTATTATTATTATTATTATTATTATTACTATTATAAAAGGATGCGTGCATCTTTCATTAAAAGAAAAATAAAAGTTTACATGAAATTGGTGGGGAGCCGAGAGACAATCTGGGCTCCCACACCCTTAGCAATAACAAAGCTAAGTCTAGTAAAAATGTAAGCGGCCACCCGAGGCCCCGCATCCTGAGATACCGAGAATTTCATGATCCGCCTGAGCAAGGCAACAACATCCGAACCCAGCTCCCCAAGTGAAGAGAAAGAGAAAGGAAGGAAACCATAACCCGCTACCGCGCACAAATCCCCATACTTAGCACACTTTCGCTGAGCAGCATCAGCGACAACGCGGCCAGGCACAAAATTCGTCATCCCAGTCTTAGTCAAAGGAGAAGAACCTGTCAAGTCAACGCACACATCACGCCCCATGTCCCAAGAATAAAGCAACAAATCCTTAGGACGAAGAGAGCCACCATGTCCATCAACCAAACCGATATCAACCTCCTTTCCCGCAGTAATACCAGATCTATAACAGATATCGAAAAGAGTGTCCCGGAAAAGATTATGCCGAAGGTTAATGCCCATAGTACCAGTACAAGAAACAACGTGGTCCCCAAAAACATCATCAGCAAAAACCCGAGAGCAAGCTGGACATGGCCTAGATACCGTGAATGTCGGAACACCCAGACGATACCCCACCACACTACGGTAAGTCCTCCCGTTCATAGTCTGACCTAACCCCGAGATAGGAACCGCACGTAACCAATCAGAGGAGGGAGAACCCTGATGAGATTGCCATAAAGCAAGCTAGCGTGGTGTCAAAGAGAAAACAGACTCTGAGGCAGCAGCAACCGTCGCGAAATAAATATCTGCCAATTTCTTCATAAGTTTGGGGGCAGCAATTTCACTAGGGTTACCTAATAAACCAGAGCTTGTAGTCGCAGTAAACACCTGCGCGGCATCATCAAAAGTAGGGCCAGATGCTACAATACCAGAAGGGTCGAGGAGCTTAGCCTGCAAACCAGCGGACTGCAAACGGGACGCAATAAAAGCATAAAATAAAACATCTCCCGCCGCATAGACACCAAGACCACTAAGATGAAAAGGGAATGTAGCAAGGCGCCACTGCCAATCCCCAAAACCCGGCCCTGATGCGGTTACAATACGTTCCAAGCTAGAACAAAGAGCGACATCAAAAGGAAGATGGACAGACCCAAAAACACTAGGGTAGCAAGTACGAAGTGAGAAGTAGAGCTTGGAATTATTATTATTATTATTATTATTATTATTATTATTATTATTATTATTATTATTATTATTATTATTATTATTATTATTATATTATTATTATTATTATTATTATTATTATTATTATTATTATTATTATTATTATTATTATTATTATTATTATTATTATTATTATTATTATTATTATTATTATTATTACTATTATTATTTCTATTATTATTATTATTATTATTATTAGGATTAATTAATGAGAATAATCTATACTATTGGTGTGCTTCTCATATTAAATCAAACTATGCATTAACTCACTTTAATCCTAACTATCCCTACACCATTCTCTAGTTGCACTTGTCCAATTTTTTACCTACTAATTCCGGTAATATGCATTTTTTTAAAATAATTAGTCTTCTTCTTCTTTATAACAGTCTTCGTTCTACCTCTTTCTTCTTGTTCTTTCTCCATTATTGGTTCTTTCTCTTCTTAATTTTTTTTCCAGATAATCATATTCATCTTATTACTTAGTTCTCCCCCCCCAACTGGTATTTTTCAGAAGACGAAGTCGATTTCCATGGATGCAAATACCCAAATGCCGTCATGGAAACCGCACAACAAATATGAAATACCCACCATTGTAAAGTATGCTGGAAACTTGTTATTCTAAACTTCCCAAATTGATGCTTTGGCAAATTCCCACCATTTTCAAACCAAACAACAATGAATAAAAACCCACACAATCAAATCATCCCGCAAAGATAAATATTATAATCATCGACAATTTCAATTTTAATTCTTTAGGTACTAATGAGAAAAAATCGAATTTTGATGCCATCATTCGTAATACTCCGTGGTGCATCTGGTGGTGGAGCACCGCTGAAGTATCTTCAACTGGTAGCCGTGGTGGCGGTAGTTGGTGGCAACACGAGCAAGGCAACTTCATGGTGAGTCGTGTTTCGCCAATGGTGGTCGAATTGATGGCCGAATGTTCTGAATTGTAGGTTGGTTTGACTTTGGCCTCCGAATCGAGGTGGAGAACCAGGTAGTGACTCATTTCTAGCCTCGTGGAACGTGATCGAGTTGTCCCCGTTGCTGTTGTGGTCGTCCATTTGGAGCTTGGTGATGGAAGTAAGTAAGCAGGTGGATCGATTGAAGAGAAGATGACGTAGAGGTGATGTCGTCGGGTCTCCCAATAAAACACATTTATAATACTCAACAAATAACTAGTTAGCGGTAAGTCGAGGTCGATCCATGGGACGGTGTGCTTTGGGTTCTAAGTCTATCTATCTCAATTTATGCTAGTGTCACGATTGATTTGGGTTTGTAGTTGTGTTCTAGACTAATAAAAGCAATAAAGTAAAACAAGCAATAAAAGGAAAGATGTAGGCAAATGATTAAAAGTGCTAGGATATCATGGGGTCATAAGGAAATCATGGGAGTTGATCATACAAACATGTTTACAAAGTTGCAAGCAATTAATGTTGTGGAGGAACCGAGTTGGTTTATGTCTTACAGTTCATAGGAAGAGTTGGGTCCCGGAGCCGAATCGATTAGATTGTACAACACCTACAAGTTGACTTACTTTCCTCCTATTCAACTTCTATGCATGGTCTAACAAGACTCGAGTTGGTTTATATCTTACAAGTCAAGTTGAGTAGATAAGAGATGGTTGAAAATGCAAGGATTCATAGGCTTAGCATTTCATCAAACATAACATGTGCATAAAGTTGACATCACAACAAGCAAGAAATTTAATCATGTGAAAACATATTAGATTAAGCATGAATCAATCCCCGTGTTGGTTTCCCCTACTTACCCACTAATCCTAGCTAACGAGACTTGATGTGACCATAATTAGCGCATATTTAGTCCCCGAATTAGCCTTGTTCCCATGCTTTTTAGTGCATATTTGGGTCATTTATTGTCTTTAGTTCTTTATTTTGCATATTCTTTGAGGTTTTGTGCCCTTGGTAGGAAAGGAGTGCAAACCTTGCATTTTCATGGCAAAATGAGACTAAATTGATTGAATTCAATGACCAAGCATCAAGGAGAGACAAGATTAGAAGGCCTTTGTACATATTATAGTAGATGAGCAATGTTGAGGAAAGATCCTTGCATCCCCAAGGAAATCCCCAAGGATTTTATGAAGAAAAGGGAAGAAAAGAAGAAGAAACAAGACTGAGGAGCAATCTGTGCGGATTGTCCTGAATCCGCCCGTCCCCAGCACGACAATCCGTGCGTCTTCCTTCAAAGACGCCCGGGCAGCAGCTACCAGAAGAGGTGCATCTTCTCCCAAAGACGCCCAGGCAGAGACTCACGAATCCGGCCGTCCCGTGCCTAAGACGCATGGATTCCAGTCCAGCACAAATCCGTTTCTTCAAGCTTCAAAGAAAGAAGGCCTTCCTTCGAAAAATACCGGCGTCTCCCTGCTCAAATCTCAAAAGTGTAATTACTAGTTTAGACCTTAGTTAACCCTAATGCATCCACCTAATTTCCACTATAAATACCCCATTAGTCTAATTAGAAGAGCATGTTCTTCTTATCAATTCTTAGAGTAGTTAATATCAATCAAATCTCTCTTTAGTTTTGTAATCAACAATAAATCAAGTTTTAATACAAGTTTTATTTCCTTAATCTCTCTTTTGTTCATCCTTTATTTTGGGTAATTGAAGATTATTTGGGTTATTATTGGGAGATTGACAACCTCTCAATCAAGCATCAAGTACTTCTTTTATTCTTTGCTTTATTATTGGAATCATTAGTAGGTATAATTCTCTTAATCTCTTTTTAATTATTGTTAATTACTTTCATTTGTTCATCATGTTTCATTTTGTAGGTATGATTGACAACCTTGCTAGCATGATCAACATGATAATGAGTGAGTAGTGACCTAGCTAGGGTTAATGGGTAATTAGAAGAAACCAACATGGGGGATGATTCATGCTTAAATTAATATGCTTTCATGGTTTATTTGCTTGCTTGTTTTGATCTCAACTCATGCACATGATATGTTTGATGAAATGCGAGCCTATGAATCCTTGCATTTTTTACCCATCACCTACCTTTTCAATGAGACTTGTAAGACATAAACCAACTCGAGTCTCATTAGACCATGCATGTTGTTGAGTAGGGAAGATTAAGTCGACTTGTAGGTGTTGAACAATCTAATCGATTCGGCTCCGGGACCCAAACTTTCCTTGGATTGTAAGATATAACCCAACTCAATCCATCACAACAATAATTGCTTGCTTATAATTTGAGAACATGTTTGTATGATCAATTCCCATGAATCCCCTATGACCCCATGATACCCTAGGGCTTTTTATCAATTGTTTACAACCCTTTTAATTCAGCTTGCTTATTTTTCATTGCTATTTAGTTTAGTGACCTTCTACATCAACCCAAATTGTGACACCCCTAAAACACCACTAGTTTCAATAGAAATCTCATCTCAATTCCCGTCCCTTGCGATCCGACCTTTACTTGCCTCTTTACTAATTGTAGAGTTGTTTGTGAAGCTATAAATTGTGTTTTGGTCTAGGTGCTCCTAACGACAAGTTACCGAAAAGATATAGCAAGTCCCGACCAAAAATGGCGCCGTTGCCGGGGACGGTGTTAACTTGATTTAGATTTTCTTATATTGTTATTAGTTGTGTCTTTCTTTGCCTTGGGAAGTAAAACTCTTCAAGGTTTGTTTTAATTGTTTTCAAGTTGTTTGATATTTTGCAAGATGGACCTTATAGATTGTTTTGTAGAGGACCACTTAAGTATACCTTTCTTCAAAGATCCCATGCAAGCATTGGAAGCCTTGGAAGCAAGTGAGGCTAAAAATATGTATTGGGAATTGGAGGTGGATCTTTTTGAGGCTGCTCTAGCTAACAAAGAACTTACTCATGCACAATCCGTATTGGTGCATAACATCCTTGGGGAAGCATGTCAACCCATAGAAGATGAGCAATCCATCCTAGAAGATATTTTACAAGCTCAATAGCAAGAGGAACCCATCATGGAATTTGAATGTGTTGAGGTTGATGAGAATGAAGAACAAGTTGAATATGCTATGAGAATGGAATGTCTAATTGAGATGGAGCAAATTCTCAATGAAACTCCAATGGAGGAAAGTGAGGTACAAACTCCTACTTTAAAACCCCTTCCCCCAAATTTGAAATATGCTTACCTTGATGAATCAAAAACTAAACCCGTGATTGTTAATGATAGACTTGATGAGAACCAATTGGGAATATTGCTTGATGTGTTGAAACAACATGAGAAGGCTATAGGTTATAGTCTAGATGACCTTAAGGGGATAAGTCCCAACTTTTGCATGCATAGAATTCATCTAGAGGAAGACCATAGACCTACCATTCAACATGCAAGAAGTTGTCAAGGGAGAAGTTATGAAATTACTTGATGCGGGAATCATATATCCCATATCGGACTCTTTGTGGGTTAGCCCCGTCCAAGTGGTACCTAAGAAAGGAGGTACCACGGTAGTGACAAACGAAAAGAATGAACTAATACTCCGCAACAAGAAAGGACCATTTCCCCCTACCATTCATTGACCAAATGCTTAAGAGGTTAGCCTCCAACAAATTCTTTTGTTACCTTGACGGGTATTCGTGATTCTTCCAAATCCCTATACACCCGGATGACCAACATAAGACCACCTTCACATGCCCCTATGGTACTTTTGCATATAGGAGGATGCCTTTTGGTTTATGTAATGCCCCAGCCACTTTCCAAAGATGCATGATGAGTGTCTTCTCCGATTACTTAGAGACCATAATGGAAGTCTTTATGGATGATTTTAGTGTTTATGGAAAGGACTTTGACTCATGTTTGCATAATCTTTCTCTTGTGTTGCAAAAATGTGAAGATGTTAGTCTTGTTTTAAATTGGGAAAAGTGTCACTTCATGGTCAATGAAGGAATTGTTTTGGGTCATTTGATTTCGGAAAAGGGCATCGAGGTCGATAAAGCTAAAGTTGAGGTGATAGAGAAACTCCCACCTCCCGTGAACGTTCGAGGGGTGAGAAGTTTTCTCGGTCACGCGGGTTTTTATCGCCGTTTCATAAAGGATTTTTCAAAAATAGCGAAACCCCTCACTCAACTTTTGCTTAAAGATGCCCAATTCCAATTCACTGATGAGTGTGTTGAAGCCTTTAAAAGAATCAAGGAAGCACTAATCTCGGCACCGATCATACAACCTCCAAATTGGGAACTACCATTCGAGATTATGTGTGATGCTAGCAACTACGCCGTTGGAGCGGTTCTTGGCCAACGGGTAGGAAGAGCTCTTCACGCCATCTATTATATAAGCAATACTCGTGACCCCTCCCAAGTGAACTATGATACCACCGAGAAGGAGCTTCTTGCCATTGTCTATGCTTTGGACAAATTCCGTTTCTACTTGCTTGGATCCAAAGTAATTGTATTTTCGGATCACCGTGCTCTCCGACACCTCTTGATAAAGGAGGCAAAACCAAGATTGTTGAGATGGATTTTGCTTCTTCAAGAATTTGACTTGGAAATAAGAGACAAGTAAGGAGCCGAGAATGTAGTGGCAGATCATTTGTCAAGGATCCGGTTTCATGATGAAAATTGAGAAACCCCATCAATGACTCATTTCCCGACGATATTTTGATGGCCATTCAAACACAACTCGAAACGCACATCACCCCATGGTTTGCCGATTATGCTAATTATATTGCTGGAAGAGTACTCCCTCCAAATTTGAATCACAACCAAAGGAAGAGATTCCTATTCGAAGTGAAGAGGTACTTTTGGGATGACCCAAATCTCTACAAGGAGTGTAGCGATGGGCTCTACCGGAGATGCATCCCTTAATGGGAAGTCCAAGGAATCTTGGAAGGGTGTCACTCATCACCCTATGGTGGGCACCATGGAGCAAGGAGGACCGTTGCAAAAATTCTTCAATCGGGCTTCTATTGGCCTACAATGTTTCAAGACACAAGAGAATTTGTCATTCATTGCGATGCTTGTCAAAGAACGGGGAATATCTCTTGGAGGAACGAAATGCCACAAAGGGGCATTCTAGAGGTGGAGATCTTCGATGTTTGGGGGATCGACTACCAAGGTCCCTTTGTGACATCCAATGGGAATAAGTACATCCTTGTGGCCGTAGACTACGTCTCAAAGTGGGTGGAGGCAATTGCCACTCCGAATGATGATGCAAAAACGGTCACCAAGCTCTTCAAGAAGATAATCTTCCCAAGATTTGGAGTTCCTAGAGCAATCATAAGTGATGGAGGAACGCATTTCCATGAGAAGAAACTTGCATCTCTTTTGACCAAATACGGTGTCCAACATAGAACCGGCTTAGGATATCATCCTCAAACAAGCGGTCAAGTTGAAGTTTCAAATAGAGAGATCAAACAAATCCTTGAGAAAGTTGTGAATAAGACCCGGATAGATTGGAGCACAAAACTTGATGATGCTCTTTGGGCTTATAGGACGGCCTATAAGACTCCCATAGGAGCCTCTCCTTACAACCTTGTCTATGGAAAAGCATGTCATTTGCCAATCGAATTGGAGTACAAAGCTTTTTGGGCAATCTGAGCGCTCAATCTTGATCTCAAACTGAGTGGGCAAAAGAGGATGATTCAAATTCAAGAGTTGGAGGAATTCCGACTACAATCCTATGAGAATTCAAAGATTTACAAAGAAAGAACGAAATTACTCCATGACAAGAGAATTAGACAAAATGCCTTGCACAAAGGGGACAAAGTCCTTCTATTCAATTCCCGCTACCGACTTTTTCCGGGAAAGTTGAACTCTAGATGGATGGGTCCCTATGTGATAACCGAAGTTGGAAAATATGGAGATTTTTAACTCAAGGCGGAATATGGAAGCAAGTTCAAAGTCAATGGTCAAAGATTGAAGCCATACTATGAAGGAGCGTTTATTAGAGAGGTCGAGGTCACCTACCTCGGGCCTTCTCATCCTTGAAATAACCAACAAAGGGAGAGTTTGGTGGAGTCCTCCCTAAACCACCACTTGTAAATAAACTAACCCTCTAACTTGTATTTATAATTTTATTGCATTTCTTTAATAATAATAAATATAAGCTCTTTTCATGAGAGTAAGTGAGGGAGGGTCACTAATGAATTTTTAATGAAGGAAGGAACCAATTTTCAAGTGTGGGGAAGTGTCTATAAGGGGAAAGGAAGTCAAAGGAAGAACTCACAGCTTGAACCCGTGCGTGTTCCCCGGAATCCGGCCGTCTTGCTGGAATCCAGGAGTCCTGGGAAGAATCCGTCCGTCCTGTTAAGCTGAGAATTTGAAGATTTTGGGACTGAAGGAGAATCCGAGCGTCTCAGAAGGGAAGACGCTCGTCCTGAAGAATCCGGCCGACTTTGCAGAAAGACGCCCGTCTTTCTACCTGTGCATTTCAAGAAAAATCCCTGGAAAGGAATCCGCCCGTGTTCAGCAGAAGACGCCCATCCCGATAAAAAAGAATCCGAGCGGCTTAGGCTCGGGACGCCCGTCTTTGTGGCGTCATATTTTTGGAAAGTTAGTTGTGACAGAATCCGGGCGTCTTACCCAGAATCCGCCCGTCCCGAGAAGCCTGAATCCGAGCGTCTTCTGCTCGAATCCGCCCGTCTTCCCACGGTGATTTGACCCGTCTTTTCTTAATTAAATTACACCCCACCACACATTTAGTGACACATCAACCTTCCTTCCACTTGCATTATAAAACCCACCTCCTTATGACTCCCAAGCATATCCAAATCACTCTTTAACCCCTAAAAATCAAAAAGCCCCAATTTTCTAGGGTTTCCAAGGGCAACACTCAATCAACAAGGAGCATCTTTATTCCTTCACAAATTAAAAGAATCCAGCTCAATAATCAAGGAATGGCACCAAGGAGATCCTCTTTTAGGAATAGGAGGAGACCAAGGATGAGGGGAAGTTCTTCTACCTCCCATGTCAACACATTAAGAAGGGAGCATGAAGAGATTGTAGATCATACAAGGCTTGATGACTTCTCAAATGTGGAATTTGTCAATGATGTGCAAAGATTATTCTTCCACCGGCTTCTAAGTAAGAACATTCTTCCCACTAAGTTTTTATGTCATGATACCTTTAGGAAACTTGGGATTTATCACCAAGTGGAAGCTCTCTTTGAAGTATTTGGTCTCTCCACCCTTTTCCATATGTATGAGCAAACTTATTGATCTCTTGTGCTTGAGTTTTTGAGCTTTTTGAAGATTACAACCTTGAACAAAACAATATGCATAGAGTTTAGGTTGGAAAATGTCCCAAGAATGATGACCCTTGTAGAATTCGCAAATGTGCTTGGACTCGATGTTACGCCTACCCGAACATCGAAGCCAAAGAAATACAGTGTTGAACCTTTGTGGAGGGCCATGACCGGCCGGGACTTCATACACAACAAGGAATGTCTTGCTTTTCATATCCAAAATCCGATCTTAAGAGTCACTTACCGGTTTCTCTCGGGCACCCTCTTTGCTCGCCGAGATCCGGCGATCGTGAACCAATTAGACCTTGTGTTTATGGAATCCTACCTCAATATTCAAGGAAGAAGTGCGTACCACTTCAATGCACCGCTAGTGTTACTCGAGAAATGGGCAAAGTTTAGGAATGGTGATGATGATGGAATGAAACACATTGTGAATGGAGGACTCATTATTAGGCTTGCGAAGCATTTCAATCCGAGATTCAACGAGAATAATGAGTATGCTCCACTTTCGGGAAACACGAGGATAAATGAAGATCTTCTTCTCATTCATCATCATTGGATAACCCTTGAGGGGGTTGATAAGCGGATCAAGTGGTTAACGAAAGGAAGCGATCCGATATATCTACCGATGACCGGCCTTCCACGAATTTCCCCAAGAAGAGGACCTTTGTCTCCAATCCCATCCTACCTCATCCCTTCAAACCCAACCCAACCAAGACAAGAACCACCACATCAAAATCCCCAACAACAACAACAAGAGCAACAACCCCAAGATGAGAAGACCAAAGTGCCTCCCTATCCATTTCCTTATCAACCGTATAACCATCCCAACCCCTTCATCCTTCCCCGTGACGACTTTGTCACGGGAATTCTACAATATTTGCACTTCCGCCAATACGAAACCAACGTGGACATTTACTATGCACTCTATCCTCAATACCACGATATGGTTCAAAAGGGAAAGATTAGTGAGGAAGGAGCATTTCCCTCGTAGGCTCAAATGGACCTACTCTTCCCCAATTCGGAGAGGGCAAATGAAGGAGCAAACGGGAGACAAGAGGAGGGAAGCAACAATTATTGCGGAGGGGACACGGTGGAGCTTGAAAGTGAAGAGGACGAGTTCATGGACCCAAGTATGAGTGATGCATCAAAGGAGATATGGGATAGCGATCTAGAAGGAGATGATGCCGATCTCTAGAGGATTACTTCATAGCTAGGTGGAGCGGGCGAGAGGCACCCACCTAAGTTTAAGTGACGTTTCCTCATCTCCTCTCTTTAATTTTCAAGTTTCAAGAAAAGAAGTTTGTGTTTTGTTAACTTGTATTTTATTAATCTTGATCATTGTTAGAGTAGTCCTAGCACCATAGAGGACTAACACCTCGGCCCCATTGAGGTGTTCTCATTTTATTGTTCCCACCTTTTCAAAATCCAAAATGACAAAAATCAGTTACATGCATACACAACGGGAGGTAATCTAAATTATCCTCTCCGTCATAAACAAAAACCATACATCATATAGTGTAGATTAGTGTAGCTTGCATTTAGTATAGAATTCATGCATCATGTTTGCATAATTTCCCATCATTTTGGCCATTGAGGACAATGCCCATATTAGTGTGGGGATGGGGAATTCTAACTTAACTTTTATTCAAAAAATCCAAAAAAATTGAAAAATTTCGAAAAACCATAAAAATTTGAAAATTGGAAAAACCAAAAACAAGTTCATTTCTTTTTGTAGTGTAGTCGTGTATATACTGTTGTATATATTGCGTTTGTTCTATCCTTGTTCACATTCATTGACTACGCCACATCCGAGACATGAGGATCATGAAGACCGCATGGTATGATGTTTCCAATCTCCTTTTTCCTCTTTATGTTAATGACTATGTGGCTGTATTTTGATTGATGCGGTATAACAATGTGAACTTAGGACTTGCATTTAGTTTATATGTCATATTAGTTGGTAGAATCACTTGCATTAGGATGTATATATTAGTTGCATCATGGCATATAGTTGCATTTAGATAAAATATTTTGAAAAGTGCCTAATTGAGAACTTTAACAAGAGCAACTAAGCCATTACAAATACTTTTTCAACTTAAGACTTTGCCTACTAGAATGGTTGTAAAACACCCTAGATTGTGTCATACTAGTGTCTTTTGACCCATGACCCAAAGCCTAGTCAAGGGTTTGCATGTGAGTCACCTATTCCAACCCCGTGATGCGATGTGGACTTGGTTAACTTGTCTAGGTAACCTTGATTGACCTTGTGGTAAGGCAACCCAAAAATACTTTCTACCAATAAGTTTGAAGTGCTCATTTCAAAGATTTTGTTATGTGGAAGTAATTTATTGCCAAGGAAACCTCAAATGTTATGAAATGTTGAAATGTTGAGAATTTTAGTTGTTTTGATGGAGGCGTACCACTTCGATGTGCTTTGGAGAGGGATCCATTGAATTGGGCCCCCACACGGTTGTGAATTCAACCGTCCAGAGACAGAGTGACTATCACCCCGAAAAGCTATTGTCTAGAGGTTAACCGGTTGCCTAATAAGCGATTGGCGAAAGCAAAGGACACTAGCCCGGAAGGGACAAACCCCATCTCTAATTTTTGAAATGTGAAAGTTGAATGAGGTCAATTTTTTGAATACTAGTCATATCCACCCTTGTTTGTAACGATTTGAGCATTTCATTCCCAAAAAGCCTTTTTGTCAAACCACTTTGTCGAGATTGGGACGATCCATGACCTTTAATTTTGTAGAGAATTCGAGACTTGTCATGTCATATGCTACTAGCATCATAGGGATCATCATTCCATACCATCCGATCGCTCTTGACGAAAGCATTTGGGAATTGAGGACGAAACTAGTCTAGTTTAACACCATTTGGAGGTGATTTAGTGCCATCCTCTTAGCCTTAGTCATTTGTTGAACTAGTATTTGTGACGGATTATATGCTCTTAAATTTGATCTCTTTTAGTTGCCTCCGCCACTTGATGAGGAAGTGGCTATTCCTTTTGTAGATGCATCCACTATTTGATTTTGTGTGCTTAATGTTTGGATGTGTCGCCATTTTGGCAAGACCCACCTTGCCTTGCAAGAAGGCATCCTACCTCATGGTTGTCTTGTTGTGAGTTGAAAGGGCGGAGTGAGACCCGCTAATTGTCTCATATCGGCTATGTTATTAGGCTAGTTTAAATAATGGTCCTAGTCTTTGTCACCTCTTTACTCGGGACGAGCAAAGGTTCGGTTTGGGGATATTTGATGTGACCATAATTAGCGCATATTTAGTCCCCAAATTAGCCTTGTTCCCATGCTTTTTAGTGCATATTTGGGTCATTTATTGTCTTTAGTTCTTTGTTTTGCATATTCCTTGAGGTTTTGTGCCCTTGGTAGGAAAGGAGTGCAAACCTTGCATTTTCATGGCAAAATGAGACTAAATTGATTGAATTCAATGACCAAGCATCAAGGAGAGACAAGATTAGAAGGCCTTTGTACATATTATAGTAGATGAGCAATGTTGAGGAAAGATCCTTGAATCCCCAAGGAAATCCCAAAGGATTTTATGAAGAAAAGGGAAGAAAAGAAGAAGAAACAAGACTGAGGAGCAATCCGTGCGGATTGTCCTGAATCCGCCCGTCCCCAGCACGACAATCCGTGCGTCTTCCTTCAAAGACGCCCGGCAGCAGAATACCAGAAGACGCGTCGTCTTCTCCCAAAGACGCCCGGCAGAGACTCACGAATCCGCCGTCCCGTGCCTAAGACGCATGGATTCCAATCCAAAGACAAATCCGTTTCTTCAAGCTTCAAAGAAAGAAGCCCTTCCTTCGAAAAATACCGGCGTCTCCCTGCTCAAATCTCAAAAGTGTAATTACTAGTTTAGCCCTTAGTTAACCATAATGCATCCACCTAATTTCCACTATAAATACCCCATTAGTCTAATTAGAAGAGCATGTTCTTCTTATCAATTTTTAGAGTAGTTAATATCAATCAAATCTCTCTTTAGTTTTGTAATCAACAATTAATCAAGTTTTAATACAAGTTTTATTTCCTTAATCTCTCTTTTTTTCATCCTTTATTTTGGGTAATTGAAGATTATTTGGGTTATTATTGGGAGATTGAGAACCTCTCAATCAAGCATCAAGTACTTCTTTTATTCTTTGCTTTATTATTGGAATCATTAGTAGGCATAATTCTCTTAATCCCTTTTTAATTATTGTTAATTACTTTCATTTGTTCATCATGTTTCATTTTGTTGGTATGATTGACAACCTTGCTAGCATGATCAACATGATAATGAGTGAGTAGTGACCTAGCTAGGGTTAATGGGTAATTAGGGGAAACCAACATGGGGATGATTCATGCTTAAATTAATATGCTTTCATGGTTTATTTGCTTGCTTGTTTTGATCTCAACTCATGCACATGTTATGTTTGATGAAATGCGAGCCTATGAATCCTTGCATTTTTTACCCATCACCTACCTTTTCAATGAGACTTGTAAGACATAAACCAACTCGAGTCTCATTAGACCATGCATGTTGTTAAGTAGGGAAGATTAAGTCGACTTGTAGGTGTTGTACAATCTAATCGATTCGGCTCCGGGACCCAAACTTTCCTAGGATTGTAAGATATAACCCAACTCAATCCATCACAACAATAATTGCTTGCTTATAATTTGAGAACATGTTTGTATGATCAATTCCCATGAATCCCCTATGACCCCATGATACCCTAGTGCTTTTTATCAATTGTTTACAACCCTTTCAATTCATCTTGCTTATTTTTCATTGCTATTTAGTTTAGTGACCTTCTACATCAACCCAAATTGTGACACCCCTAAGACACCACTAGTTTCAATAGAAATCTCATCTCAATTCCCGTCCCTTGGGATCCGACCTTTACTTGCCTCTTTACTAATTGTAGAGTTGTTTGTGAAGCTATAAATTGTGTTTTGGTCTAGGTGCTCCTAACGACAAGTTACCGAAAAGATATAGCAAGTCCCGACCAAGACTACTCACTTATTATCATGGTAAACATGTCATTAACGGTGTCAATCATCACAACAAGTGTAAACATGATAAAATAATGAGGAAATAAACAATAAAGGGTAAAGGGTAAAAGAATTATACCAAACTTGAGATGATTCCAAATAATAAAGCAAAGAATAATAGAAGAAACTTGATTGATTGATGAAGGGTTATCAATCCTCCAATAATAACCCAATAATCTTCAATTACCCAAAAGTAAAAAACTTGAATAATAAATTTGGACAATAATTAATGAAAGATTAATGTGAAATTTTGTGGAAAGATTAAAGAGCAATCTATTCTAATCTACTCCTAATTGAATATAAGAGGAACTTCTAATGTAGAGGCTTAACCTCCTAAAAACCCTCCTCCTTTGATTATTTACAAATGGGGTATATATAGTAGAGCTTCATTAGGTTAACTAAGGCTAAATTGGTAATTACATTTTTGAGTTTTAAGCAGGGAAATGCTAGTCTTTTTGGAGGGATGAGCATCTCGGCTAAAGACGTCACGGTCCGTCCATCCAGGGAGGGAAGACGCTCGGATTCTAGAGGGGGTGCACGGGCATCTTTCTGGGAAACCGTTCGGATTGTAGTGGAGGAATCCGAGCGTCTTTGTTGCTTGGACGCTCGGATAGTCGTTCTGGACGGGCGTCTTGCCAGTGAGGACGCTCGGATTGTGTGACGGAATCCTTTCCTTCACTTTCATTTTATTCTCATAGGATTGGTATTTAGTTCTCGCCTCCTCTTCATACTAGTCCATCAAACATCGTCAAAAATAGCTTCCAAATATGCACGAAAGACGGGAATTTTCGCCTTATTATCTTCTTTCCTACAAAACATACGAAATGCACTAGGAAAGCAAAATAGAAAGCATTTGACGGATAAAATGGTCATGGAATGATATAATAGTATGCAAAATGGGATCAATTAGGGGACTAAATATGCTCAAATAATGGTCACATCAAATATCCCCAAACCGAACCTTTACTCGTCCCGAGTAAAGAGGCGACAAAAACTAGACATTTATTTAAACTATCCTAATAATATAGCCGATGTGAGACAATTAGCGGGTCTCACTCCGCCCCTTCAACTCACAACAAGACAACCATGAGGTAGGATGCCTTCTTGCAAGGCAAGGTGGGTCTTGCCAAAATGGTGACACATCCAAACATTAAACACACAAAATCAAGTAATGGATGCATCTAAAAAAGAATAGCCACTTTCCTCATCTAAGTGGCGGAAATTATCTACAAGGGAAGAAATTCAAGGGTACACACTCCTTCATAGATGCAATTTCTTCAAACTACTAAGCCTAGAAGGATACCAATAAATCACCTCCAAATTGTGTCAAGCTAGGGTACCTTTGTCCTCAACCGTTAAATGCTTTTGTCAAGAATAGACTCCCTATGGTGTTAGAAACACTGGAGGATCGCGGAATTCCCCCTCTTGCCTAGACAAGAAGAAGGGTCGTCCCCTCTCTACCATGCACAAAAATGAATACGATGGATAAAGGGATCAATAGATATTTGAGTTTCATTTTGGGAGTTTGCTTTTGTGTTTGTTTTCCCCCCAATTTCTTGTGGCATATAACATTTGAGAACACTTTCTTTTGCCATTTCTTTTGATTTTTGGCAATTCAAAACTTGACAACTTTTCAACTTTTGCATTTTTGTTTCGAACATTTTCAAAGTCACCCCATATGTAGTGAGGGTGCCTTATATTTGAAGCATAGGAGTTTTCATTTTTGTTACTCCTCTTTTCTTTTGATGCACTTTGCAAACTTTCTTTCACTTTTCATTTCAATGAACTCAAATTGATTTCTATTTGTGCCCATTCCCTTTGATGACAAAAATGTGGTAGAACATGGATGATGGATGCATGGTTTCAAGGGTCACCTTGGAATAAACGGTAGCCAAGGAGTTATCACACCACAAGGTACTCTTGACTAGGCCTTAATCCATGGGTCAAAGGATACTAGCATGACACATCCTAGGGTGTTTTACAAGTATTCTAACAAGCAAAGTCTTAAGAAGAAAAAGCATCTACTAGGGCCTATATACACTTGTCAAGCTTCCCAAGTAGACGGTTTCACAAAATTTTTCTAACATGCAACTACATGCCATGATGCAACTAGCATATAAACAACCTAATGCATATGATTCTACCAACTAGTATGTCATATAAACTAAATGCAACTCCTAACAACACATAGATACACAAACCGCAACAACAAAATAAACTACATCCTCCTTGACATGTAAGCCCATCTTCCTCATATGAATAATGAAAAAGAAATGGAAGGGAAATAGAGACTAGAACAATCATACCAAGCGGTCTTCATTTTCCCTTGCTAATGCCTCAAATGTAGTGTTGTATCTATGTGAGAAGAGAACAAAAACACAAGTATATACAATTCTACACTACTAAATTAAAGAACATATTTTTGGTTTTTGAAATTTTCACATTTTTATGGGTTTTTGTTTTATGAAATTAAAGAACATATTTTTGGGTTTTTTCGAAATTTTTCAATTTTTATGCATTTTGAAATATAAATTCCCGTTCCCCACTTTATTTTGGACATTGTCCTCAATGTACATCTAGGAGTAGGAATGAAAGTAATACATTTTTTTTGGATTTTTGATTTTATGCAATGATATGAATGAATACATGTTCTAACTAAATGCAATTCTATATGACATATATAACAAATGAATGCAATCTACACTATATTATATAATGCATGATTTAAACAATGGTCACTTATGATCAAACCTCCCCAAACCGATTTAAACACTATCTCTAGTGTAGAAAAGAATAGGATTGGTCATTGGCGACTATGCATGAATTCTAGTCTATATGGAACTAACTACATTAAACGTGTGAGATATAATACAATGCAACTATACTATATGAATTAACTAATGTAAATGCAATATGATACAAATGCATGCGAAAGCTACACTAAATGCAATGTATATACAAAAGAGAGAGGGAGAGAGGAGTATCATACAAATAGAGGTGATGAGGTAGGCCTCTTTCACTCGTCATCCTCCTCATCTTGGGGGTAACCATACTGGTGAGAACTCCTGGCTTGGTCATACCCCTCTGGTTGGCCCCAGTACCCTCCTTGGTCAAATCTCCTTGGCCATTCCCTCCTCCTTGGTCCGAGTACCCTCCACCACCGAGATTCCAAGCTTGGGCCCCTTGATTAGGGAACAAATGTTGCGGTTGGGCCCAAGAGGGCTTAGGACCATTGGGGTCAATATACCCTTGTTGAGCCATGTTATAGTATTGTGGATAAAGGGCCAAATAGTTGTCGACCCTCCCTTCATGTACCCCGAGATCCACTCTATTCATGAGTTTCATCAAATCATTAATACCCAGGGTATTGGGGATTTCCGGTAGGAATTGGGTGTAAGGAGTAGGGTATGGTGGGATTGGCAAATAGGAAGGTGGGCGAGTAGGCCTTGCCGGTACCCCAAGAGGTACTTGTTGTTGGCGGGGCGGCTCTTCCCTTTGAGGGGGATTGTCGAGGATTTGGATATCAAGGAGGTAGCTTGGTGGAGGCAAATATGGGCTCAATCTTAGGTCGGTGCCCGGTATATTCCAACCGTCAAGGATGATGGAGGTGCATCCTTTTGTGAGCCATACTACACGCCCTTCTTGAGTGAAGTTACACCATCGGTGGTGGGTGAAGACGGCGTGTTCATCAATTAAAGTACTCCCCTCAAGAGGAGTATAAATCCCACGGGCGTTGAACCCGGGGCAAAGGTAGTTGGCCAAAATAGTAACTAGACCTCCCATTACGAAGGTCTTGAGTTGGGTGGTCCCTTGAGCAAAATCATGAAACCTTGTAAGTATCTCAAGGGAGGTGTTGAAGTTATAGCGCCTCGTCCCCCGAACATTCAAATAGGACTCAAGAAAAGTTAAATCAATGAGAGTACACCTATCTCGTTCGTACCTCCCATTGATGGTACCGGCCACAAAGCGCTCGGTGATCCGAATCACCGGATGTTGGATGGCGAAAGTATAGCATTCCTTTAAACCGGTGAAATTCCTCCCGGAAATAGCCCTCCAAATTAGGTCCACATCGAAATCAACAGGTTTTTCGGTATAGTTGGTGGGCACCTCAAGACCGAAAATGTGGGCAAATTGATCAAGTGTAAGTCTATGGTCTAGGTTGCACAACCTAAACTCCATGCCCACAGTTGTTCGAGTATTCATGACAATACGAAGGCTACTCAAAAATTCAAGGGTGAGACTAAGGTACGTCTCCTCATGGGCATGAAAAAGTTTTCCAATCCCTAAGCCATCAAAGAACATCTCGGTGTGGTACCTTATCCCAAGGACTTACAACACCTTAGTATCTATGAATTGAGTGGGTTCATAGTTCTTACCTAGCAATTTGACAAAGTTCTTGTGGTGGGTATCGGATTCGAAAAGCACCTATTGGAAGTACTCAAGTTGTTCAATTCCTCCTCTCATGATAGGATGGAAGTTCCTTGGTGGCACTACCTCTCGCGGAGTTGAAGAGGATGATCCCTTGCGTTTCCTTCCGGTGGATTCAACAAACTTCTTAGCCTTGCCCTTGAGGTTCATCATCTTGAAGTTGAGGGAAATGGGGTTTTTGTTGGCTTTTGATGTGAGGGGAGTGTTTTTGAGGATGAAGGTGAGTGTTTTAGGGTTAGATAAGGTGAAGAAATGAGGGAGAAAGGGGGTGATTTTATAGAAGAAGAGGGGAATCCGAGCGGATAAGGGTGGGACCCGGCCGGATTGTTCGAGAAAAAGACCCCAATCCGAGCGTCTTTCATGCGGGACGGACGTCTTTAGCCTGTAGAAACCGAGCGGCTTCCTTTAAATCCGCGCGGATTTTGAGGCAGGACCTCAGCTATTTTGGGAGCAGAAAGAAGACGAGCGTCTTCTGTTTTGGGACGGGCGTCTTACTCGGGACGGGCGTCTTTTCAAAAATCCGCTCGGATTTCCTGGCAGTTTCAAAAGTTTGTTTCAGGTGTCATTTAGGACGGGCGTCCCGCGGAGAATACGAGCGTCTTCTTTAAAGACGAGCGTCTTGTGCCGAATCCGCTCGGATTCTAAGACAGTGATAAACAGTAATACGATTGATTTGGGTTTGTAGTTGTGTTCTAGACTAATAAAAGCAATAAAGTAAAACAAGCAATAAAAGGAAAGATGTAGGCAAATGATTAAAAGTGCTAGGATATCATGGGGTCATAAGGAAATCATGGGAGTTGATCATACAAACATGTTTACAAAGTTGCAAGCAATTAATGTTGTGGAGGAACCGAGTTGGTTTATGTCTTATGGTTCATAGGAAGAGTTGGGTCCCGGAGCCGAATCGATTAGATTGTACAACACCTACAAGTCGACTTACTTTCCTCCTATTCAACTTCTATGCATGGTCTAACAAGACTCGAGTTGGTTTATATCTTACAAGTCAAGTTGAGTAGATAAGAGATGGTTGAAAATGCAAGGATTCATAGGCTTAGCATTTCATCAAACATAACATGTGCATAAAGTTGACATCACAACAAGCAAGCAATTTAATCATGTGAAAACATATTAGATTAAGCATGAATCAATCCCCATGTTGGTTTCCCCTACTTACCCACTAATCCTAGCTAAAGAGACATCTCACTTATTATCATGGTAAACATGTCATTAACGGTGTCAATCATCACAACAAGTGTAAACATGATAAAATAATGAGAAAATAAGCAATAAAGGGTAAAGGGTAAAAGAATTATACCAAACTTGAGATGATTCCAAATAATAAAGCAAAGAATAATAGAAGAAACTTGATTGATTGATGAAGGGTTGTCAATCCTCCAATAATAACCCAATAATCTTCAATTACCCAAAAGTAACAAACTTGAATAATAAACTTGGACAATAATTAATGAAAGATTAATGTGAAATTTTGTGGAAAGATTAAAGAGCAATCTATTCTAATCTACTCCTAATTGAATATAAGAGGAACTTCTAATGTAGAGGCTTAACCTCCTAAAAACCCTCCTCCTTTGATTATTTACAAATGGGGTATATATAGTAGAGCTTCATTAGGTTAACTAAGGCTAAATTGGTAATTACATTTTTGAGTTTTAAGCAGGGAAATGCTAGTCTTTTTGGAGGGATGACCATCTCGGCTGAAGACGTCACGGTCCGTCCGTCCAGGAAGGGAAGACGCTCGCATTCTAGAGGAGGTGCACGGGTGTCTTTCTGGGAAACCGCTCGGATTGTAGTGGAGGAATCCGAGCGTCTTTGTTGCTTGGACGCTCGGATTGTCGTTCTGGACGGGCGTCTTGCCAGTGAGGACGCTCGGATTTTGTGACAGAATCTTTTCCTTCATTTCTCGCTTCCTCTTCATACGAGTCCATCAAACATCGTCAAAATAGCTTCCAAATATGCACGAAAGACGGGAATTTCCTCCTTATTATCTTCTTTCCTACAAAACATACGAAATGCACTAGGAAAGCAAAAATAGAAAGCATTTGACGGATAAAATGGTCATGGAATGATATAATAGTATGTAAAATGGGCTCAATTAGGGGATTAAATATGCTCAAAGAATGGTCACATCAGAAGTGCAAAGGGCGAATTCAGTTTCAGCACCGCATCGGAATTGGAGTAATTTACAGCAGCCATGGTGTAGCTTGAATGGTGAATGTAATGAGGTTTGCTGATGAATTTTGATGCCGCTATTCATAATAAATATTGAATTCCGACGCTATTGGGAAAAAAAACACTAAATTTTGATGCTAAGAAAACCACAAAAATTGAATTTTGAAAAGAAAATAGAGGGAAGAAAAGAGTGTTTAGTGTAGAAGAAGATGAATCTGAACCATCTATTAGAATGTTTCAGGTAAGAAAAAAAATGGACAGATTAATTTATGTGAGGAAGATAAAAAGAAAATGGCGGAAATTAATGGTGAAGACAAAAAAGATAAGGAACTAAGGTGTGTTAGTGTAGAAGAGAAGACAATTGAATTCATTTAACACAAGGGTTACCTGTTCTTTAGGTAGCCGGTCAGTTAGGTGCAATTTAGAAAGAATGTAGGATAGTTTGGATTAAAGAGGGTTAATGCATAGTGTGGAGTAATATAAGAAGGGCACCTGTAGTATGATTATTCTCATTAATTAATTAATTAATTATTATTATTGTTGTTGTTGTTGTTGCTGTTGTTGTTGTTGTTGTTGTTGTTGTTGTTGTTGTTGTTGTTGTTGTTGTTGTTGTTGTTGTTGTTGTTGTTGTTGTTGTTGTTGTTGTTGTTGTTGTTGTTGTTGTTGTTGTTGTTGTTGTTGTTATTTTTATTGTTATTATTGTTATTGTTATTATTGTTGTTATTGGTTTTATTATTATTATTATTATTATTATTATTATTATTATTATAATTATTATTATTATTATTATTATTATTATTATTATTATTATTATTATTATTATTATTATTATTATTATTATTATTATTATTATTATTATTATTATTATTATTATTATTATTATTATTATTATTGCGTCTTATACATAACTCGTATAAATATAATATAATATATATAAATATAAAATACGGGGTATTACACTTTGTATCCCAAAGGTTGATGCATATATACTATTTCATTTAGAGCACCATACAAAAACACATTCTTTACATCCAATTGATGAATAGACCATTTATGAGAAAGAGCCAAACTTAGGACAATGTGGATGTAAGCGGGTTTACCTAGGGGGTTGAATGTTTCGCCGCAATCAATACCAACTTGCCAACATTTCCCGTCACCTACAAGACGAGCCTTGTGCCTCTCAAAAGAACCATTAGAATTAAACTTATGCCAAATAATCCACATAGACCGAATAACATTCACATTGGGCTGACGAGGGACGAGTTCCCACGTCCCGTTGTATGTGTAATGCCCTGAAATCACTATAGTATAATGGACATAAAATTAACATGTGACAAGTTCCCACGAGTTTCCATGCCCCTGTGAAGATATTTCAAATGATTTGGAACCCCGTTTACTATCAAATCATAATACCGATCCTTAAAGGCGGTCCACGGTACTATGTCAGGCAAAGTTTTGATAAGGGCATGTGCTTAGTATGGTTCAGTCATCCGGAATGCTGGAAATAAGACATTGTGATTCCTTAAAGCATTTCTCATATGATCTACATGTACAACAATCGTTTCATCTGGACTCATTATCAGATCGTATGGGTAGGGTACTGCCATTATATCTAAAACAAAAGACATTAACCACATTAGTAATCTCACCCACATTAGTTAATAATGGATTAAATGACATGAAAAAAATAATAAAAAAATAAAATAAAGCAAAATTACTACTACCTTCCCTTCCAACTAATTTACCGCTCTCTCGTTCAATTTTCATAATTTTTTTCATGCTCTTATACCAATTTGTACTGAAATAAAGACAATAATATAAAATAACAAAGAGTGCGGTTTATTTCATATAAAAAAACTTGAAAATAAATTTAATACAAGGCGTCACTACCGTATTTCCTGTACTGGAAATACAAGGCTACAAAGATCTACTCAACAAACTTAATATTATATTCTAGTTATTTTCTAGGTTTTAATTTCTATATAAAGTGAAACACACTCCCTTGGTTCCCCAGCATATAAACCTGAAAAAATTTAAATAAACAAAATCAGTCAAAACTGACTGAATATAATCTCAGTTACCTTCAGCGGTCCTAAATAAATAATTCTCAATCAATAATTACTAGTACCAGTCTGCTGTTAATTGGATACCCCTGTCGTTTTATCATAATATGCAAAATATGGAATACCGGTCTACCATTACTGAGGTGAGACACATTACGGAGTAAAACTCCTCTGGGCTAAGCCCTCCTCCATGTACACATGATCCAAAGTCTAATACCTATGTAAACCCTCTGGCACTTTTACCAGTAATAATCAGAACCTTAGTTCACATGGGGCTGTGCCCCCTTCCATGTACACAGGTTAAATTTATAATGTTGTCCCTTTCCTGTAACCGTATCGCGAATGTAACAAATGGCCAATTGAACATTATAAGAAAAATGAGTATGAAAACACTATAGTATAATGGATATAAAATTAACATGTGAATGGTATAACAATAATAACATGGATTCTATAATCATTATTTTTATAAATATTTACTTATAAAGTCATCTCATTTCAAAGAAATTATTAATTTCTACGATAAAGGGTCCTGAAATCATACCTTTATTATATATACTAGAAAATTATAGGTGTATGTTAATTAAGGAGTGTCTGTTATTGTGAGCACCTTTCTTTTCATGTGTTGGGGTGTATATAAATTGTGATGGGCAAAGGCTATATATACAGGCTTGTAAGTCGGTTAAAAGTGTTGTGTTCTAATTTACCTCTTACTCTTAACAGTTAAGCATTTACCCCCCATAAAGCCATGTACCAAGCAAACTTATGATCAAATATTACTTGCTTAGTCATACACATATCTTTTATGCACCATGATATATACTACTTAGTCCTTGTAGCTAAATAAATTAATTCTAGATGATTTGTAACCATTATGATAAATTGGTATTATCCTAAAACGATAGATAAAAATCATAATGTAGTAGGTTATTTGGGTTAATATAAGTATTTTTTTGCTAATTGAGTCGGGTCGAATCTAATTTAGTCGAAACTTTGTCTTTTTCTAAAAAAACAATTAGCTCGACATATCCTATTAGTATTTCCACATAACTATCCGGGGTATTACATATTGCTATTAAGAGCATTGTATTCGTCATCCATGGCCAACTTCCAATTAACATCTTTAAGGGCTGACACGGGATTGCGAGGTATGGGTGATATTGGAACCGTCGTATTATGATCAAAGATGAGTTTTGGTTTACGGATTCCATGGTCGCCTCGTGTCACGGCCTTTAAAATTGGTGGAGAAGAGTCGGTGGGAGACTGGTCAAGGGAGGGCTGGTTTCCATGGAAGTTAGGGGAGGCAGGGGTTGGGCTCGGGTTGGTATGTGGTGAATGCCGAGGGGAAACATCGGGGGAAACAGGGTGGTCTGGGGTGGTGTCTTGGTGTATGTGACGAAGGACCTAAGGTGAGGAAGCATCATCCAAAAAACGATAGTCAGGGGATGTTGTTCGATGACCAACTGTAAACGGTAAAGATTGTTCATCAAAATAACATAACGACTCACTATGATTTTCTTTTTGTTGATGTCGTAACACTTATAACCTCGATGATGGTCAGGGTAACCGAGGAACACACAAGGGGTAGACCTAGCTTGAAGTTTATGATGACTGGTTGACCGAATAAGCGGGTAACAAAGACAACCGAAGACACGGAGATTGGTGTAGGATGGATGTTTATTGTAAAGCTTAAACATGAGAGTTTGTAATTCATGTTTTTTATTGGGTAAGATGTTAGTTAAGTAAGTAGCCATACTAAGAGCATGATGCCAAAAAGATGGAGGGACCGACGATGAAGAAGTAAAGTACGAACAATATTGTTAAGGGTGCGGATTTTGCTTTCGACTTTGCCGTTTTGGGATGATGTATGAGGGAAAGATAGTCGAAAATACAAGCCATGTTGCGTGCATAAATCCCAAAAAGGACCATTAACAAATTCCTTATTGTTATCACATTGTATTGTTTTTATTTCTCTTTCAAATTGTGACTGAATATATTTTCTAAAAGATATTAAAATCGGAAAAACTTGGGATTTCTTAGCTAATGGAAAAGTCCACACAAAATTTATAAAATCATCAATGAGAACTAGATAATATCGGCGCCCAGATGAGCTAAGAACTAGCGAAGTACAAAGATCACAATGTATAATATCAAATTGCAACCATGTTTTATTAGTAGAGCTAACAAACGGAAGCTTAACAGCCTTGCCCATAGCGCAAGACGAACAAACTGAATGCTTAAGAGGAGCATTACAAGGAATTAAATTGTACGCCTATGAAAAGCAAAAATAGGAGCTCCGGGATGGCCTAAACGATCATGCCAGAGGGAAGGTTGTAGGGCGGTGAAAGATGCTTGTTGACCGACCGGTGGGGAGTTAAGTATAGGATTTAGATCTCCCCGACTATCACACCTCATTAGACATGTCCCCGTCTTGAAGTCCTTCACATAAAAACCAAGTGGGTCAAATTCAACAGAGACGGAATTGTCAGTGGTAAATTTTCTAACGGAAACTAGATTTTTGACAAGTTTGGGGACGTATAACACGTTTTTATGGTGGAATTTTTGGGTCGGTTTATTTAGCAAGGTTTGCCCGTAACCATTAACTAGGATAGTTTGACCATTTCCAACTATAATACCATTACTTTTGATCAAAATAACATAGGACGAGACAATACCTGGATTCGTTGTCATGTGAGATGCCGCACCAGTATCCATGTACCAATTAGGATCAATGCTAAGAGTGTAAATCATTGTTTCTATGTTAGTCTGAGACGAAGTATTCTCTGCCGTATAGGCTTGCTATTGTCGTGGGACAAAAGGAGGTCCAGGAATGGGAGGACGCTGCCAAGGAGAGGTCGGATAAGGGTAGGGTGGATACAACCATCCTGGTGGTCCCCACGGCCATCCACCGTAACCATTGGTAGGTCAGGGAGCAGTAACCTGGCCGGAGCAGAGGCAGACTGATTGCCATTGGAAGAAGCATAGGACAATATGTTCCCATTGTTGTTACCTTTCCCATCTTTACCCTTCTTCTTGTTCTTATTATTCTTATTGTGATTTGCTTGAGGAGGACGGCCGAGGATGGAAGTAGAAGCTCCATCATCGTTAGACTTATCATAGTTCACCGACGATGAGGCAATGGTTGCGACACTTTTAGAAAACCCGCTTCTTCAAGAGTAAGCATAGAACGAGCGCGATAAAAGGGAGGGAGAGGGTTACTTTGATGAATCAGAGTACCAACGCCATGATAGGCATCGTAAGACCGTATACTAGTTGCAAGACAAGATGAGTATCACTTACCGTGGAGCCAACGTTCTTAAGTTGATCAGCCAGGCTTTTGGGACACTGACAGTAGGCCGAGACACTTGGGAAGTTCGACATAGCGGTGTGGGAGAACTCTTGTTCAAGAGTAACAGCCCGGGAGTGTTGATTGTCAAGAAAAATATCTTGAATACGATCCCAACAAGCCATAGCAGTGGAGTCGGCTTCAACAATCGTCTCGAGGAGGTCATTGGTGACCGTTTCATAGATTTATTGAAGAACCGTAGCATTAAGAACTTCTTCTCATCAGCCTTCTTAGGCAATTGTGGACCACATGTTTTGGGTTTGATGATATGGTGAAGCACTCGATTCGATTTAGCATAATTCGTAAAGAGTGCCACCTAATCTAAACCATTAGAGCAAAACCCTAAAAGACAAACATATCTAATTTGTAATACCCGGTATTTTAATATGATATTATATTAGGCCGAGTTACAAGCTGGGTCGTGTAGTGTATTTGTGACTCGGGTAATTATGTGACTCGGGTTTTAATTAATCTAACTAGGCTAGGCCCGTATCGTCTTAATAGCACCTATCC
Source organism: Silene latifolia (assembly GCF_048544455.1). Lineage (NCBI taxonomy): Eukaryota > Viridiplantae > Streptophyta > Magnoliopsida > Caryophyllales > Caryophyllaceae > Silene > Silene latifolia. The sequence goes on along the minus strand of NC_133537.1, from coordinate 101,081,130 downwards.
TATATGTATAACCCATCTAACCAAACCCTAATCTCCCTATCACCATATTCATTTTAACCATGAGAAAAGAGAGAAAAGAGAGAAGAGGGAGCCGTGTGTGAAGGGAGCCGCGTGAGGCATTGCGAGGCGATTTCTCAGCCTATTCTCATCCTATTTCGTAAGTAGACTATCATATTACCTCTTTATTCAATTATTAGCATAATTATAGTAGTATTGGGATAATTTTCGTAACCCTAGAATTGGTTTGGGGGTTTTTGATTATAAATTGTATGAGATAAATGAATGGAATAGTTACAGCAATTTACAGATTCGTTGGTCTGTGTTATTTGAGTGTTTTACTTGTCTTAAAGTCGTGGGATGCAAAACGTTAAAGAAGAGACTCATATTTATTCCAAGCCTAGTTTATGCCTGTGAAAATTGGTAGCATTTCACCGTGTAGTTTTTCCTGAAGAAATTATTTGTGAACGTCTATCTAAAAAGTCCGCGAATCAGTAGAGGCTGAAAGATTACTTCTAAAACATAATTTAGATATTGAATTGGTGCTGGATATTTTTCATATATTTAATTTAAAGAGTTTAAATGAGTTAGGCGTTGGTTTTACTTAGAAATCATTTGTCAAACTCGTTTTATGAATCAATACTTTTTATGCGCTGGTTTTTGTCAGTTTTTGGAAATCAGTCTGAAAACCCTTGATAAGTTTGGAATTTGAGAAAAACACGTTAGATATAATTTGTAGCTAAGACTCATGGGGTTCCAATTCAATTGGCCTTGCATCAATTCGAATTTTCTGGAATTAGTTATTCATTTTATACGGAGTCTGCCATGTGCAGGAAAATCAGGAAAAGTCGTGTTTGTTCTTTAAGTTGATATTCCTATTAAATTACGATGAGTCTAGGTTATGTGAATGATTAATTGACTGAGTAGGTGGTAATTATACAGAATTATGTTATGTAGGTGATGGATATGTGAACGTTGACTTGATTCGTGGTTGTTGATTCATGTTATGATTCATATCCTGGAATGTGCTTGACTGAATTGATCGTATTGAGTATATTATCACAACATTCGGTAACCGGCATGATTCTAAGATTTACCAGTTCAATGATATACATATTGTGTTGCATTAATTTCTTGAGCATTCATATGCATTGGAGATGGAGGATGTTGTGGTGATGGGGTGTGGTGATGATGATGTTGTGATAAGGCCCAGGCGGGTTCTGCAGACTTGCCATGGTGTCCTCACCGCGAGAGTGGGCAGATCGGCTACGGTCGATATATAGTCTACCGGGGATCGGTATGGCTGGGTTGTCTGGGTTATGAGATATGAGTTGAGATGGAGATGGAGGTGACGGAGGAGCATGCATATCATACTTTGTTGTTTCATTGTATTCCCTACTCAACCTCGTGGTTGACCCTGTGTATTCGTGAACACCTGCGACGATCCAAATATTGGGGAGCAGACTTGACAGGTTTAAGAGATAGGACGGGAGCTTGATGGGCGTGAGACACTGGATCAGAAGACTTAGTAGCTAGATCATCATTTAGAAGACTTTCACTTTTGTTTATGCTAGTTCTTTGTAATTTGATGTAAAAGAGGTTTTGTAATAATTAAGTTAAGGTAATTATATAATTTGCCTTGGAGTTTAATTTGTTATTCACTTCCTCGGGAAACCGAGATGGTAACAGTCCGATTTATTAGGGAATGTCTTGATAAAGGCTCCTTCATAAATCGGGGTGTTACATAATTAATAAAAGTACTAGTGACTGACCAACGAAATCGATATAGAAAAGACGAAAGGAAGACTCACGATCGATAAATAGCCTTTGGAGTGATTAGGGTGATGATGAACGTCGTTAGGTTTTGTAAAAGTGATTTGTAAACTGTTAGAAACGTAATTTATAATCTCTAATAACCTTAATCAAAACCGCGGAAATTAATCCCGTCAGACCGGATACTCGGTCGAGTACTTGGGGTACTCAGCCGAGTACGCCTTATTTGGCCCAGTGTTTCTGGGCAGTAACCTGACCAGAAAATACACGACACCCTACTCGGCCGAGTTCCCCCTATTCGGCCGAGTAAACGAGACTCAGAAAACCGTGGTATTAGAGTTACCTCCTAAGAGGGACATCGACTTTAGTGTTGAACTCAAACCGGGGACTGGGCCTATATCTAAAGTAGCGTACCGGAGGGGACCTAAAGAGTTGCAAGAGCGGAAGAAGCCGCTGAATGAATTGCTAGACAAGAGGTACATTCGACCCAGTGTATCACCTTGGGGTGCACCAGTTTTGTTTGTGAAAATGAAAGATGGGAGTATGAGGCTGTGCATCGACTATAGGGAGATAAACCACGTCACCGTGAAGAACAGGTATCCTTTGCCAAGGATTGATGATCTTTTCGAATGGTCCGGTTTAAAACTCGTCGTCAAAAGCTACCAACCAAAACAATATTTATAACTTCACAAACTACTCTTAGCAAAGAGGCAAGTAAAGGTCGGATCCCAAGGGACGGGTATTGATGTAGGATTCTCAATTGCAAATGGTTGTGTCTTAGGGTGTCACAATTTGGGTTGAGATGAAATTGCTCTAAACTAATTAACAAGATCAAAGTAAAGCAATGAAAACAAGCAAGATAATTAAAGAGGTTGTAAACAATTGATTAAAGGCACTAGGGTGTCATAGGTTCATAGGGGATTCATAAGAGTTGATCATACAAACATGTTCTCAATTATATAGCAAGCACTTATTGTTGTGATGGGATCGAGTTGGTGTACAAGCTTACAATTCCTAAGAAGGTTTGGGTCCCGGAGCTGAATCAATTAGATTATACAACACTTACAAGTCGACTTAATCCTTTCTATTCAACTATATGCATGGTCTAATGAGGCTCAAGTTGGTGTATAAGCTTACAAGCCTCATTGAAAAGATAGGTGATGGGTAAAAAATGCAAGGATTCATAGGCTCGCATTTCATCAAACATAACATGTGCATAAGTTGAAATCACAAGAAGCAAGCAATTTAATTATGAAAACATATTAGATTAAGCATGAATTATTCCCCGTGTTTGTTTCCCCTAATTCCTCATTAACCCTAGCTAAGGAAACTACTCACTCATGATCAAGTTTAACATGTTAATAAGGTTGTCAATCATACTAACAAGGCAAAACATGATGAATAAATGAAGGTGAATAACAATAATTAAACAAGGTTAAGAGAGAATTATACCTATGAAGATGATTCCAAATAATAAAGCAAAAAATAATAGAAGTACTTGATGATTGATGGAAGGTTGTCAATCCTCCCAATAAACCCAAATAATCTTCTACTTACCCAAAATAAAGGAAGAACAATAGAGAAATTAAGGAAAGATTAAGATGTGTTTAATATTGAGAAATTGTATTACAACTAAATTATGACTAATTTAATGAGATTAAGAGAGTATAAGATATGATTAAGGGTGCATTAAGAAGTGATCATAATCTAGGTAGTACAAAGGGGTATTTATACTAAACATTAGGTACAAAGATTAGGGTTACTAAGGGCTTAAATTACTATTAAGACACTAAGAAATGTTGAGGAAATGCTCCTGCCGAAGGAAATATGCGGATGCCCATGCTAGTCTTGCCACGATCCGCTTGTCTTGAGGTAAGGCCCGGGCTCTTCTGTCTTAGGATCCGCTCGGATCCAAGGGAAGACGCTCGGCTCCTTGCGCCTGCAATCCGCTCGTCTTGGGCACAAGACGCCCGGATCTTGCTGTTGTGAGACGCCCGTATCGTGCCTGATCCGCTCGGATTCCTGGGCAGACTGCTTCTCTTCTTTTCCTCCTTAAAAATCCGTAAGGATCATTTTTGAGATGCAAGGATCCTTTCATCATTGCCCATTTCACTTAATTATCTACTTAGGCCTCTAGTATTGGTCTTATCTTTGATGCTTGGTTGATAGATGCGATCAAATTAGCTCCATTTCGCCTTGTAAATGCAAGGTTAGCAATCCTTTCCTACCTAGGAGACAAAACCTCAAAGAATATGCAAAATGGGAAACTAAAGATAGTAAATGACCTAATTATGCACTATAAAGCATAGGAACGAGGTTAATTCGGGGACTAAATGTGCTCAAATATGAGTCACATAAAACATCCCTAAACCGAACCTTTGCTCGTCCCGAGTAAAGAGGTGACTAAAACTAGGACCTTTATTTAAACTAACCTACTGATATAGCCGATGTGAGATAATTAGCGGGTCTCATTCCGCCCCTTCAACTCACAACAAGACAACCATGAGGTAGGATGCCTTCTTGCAAGGCAAGGTGGGGCTTGCCGAAATGGCGACCTATCCAAGCATTAAGCACACAAAAGCAAGTAATGGACGCATCTACAAAAATGAAAAGCCACTTTCCTCATCTAAGTGGCGGAAATCATCTATAAGGGAAGAAATCTAAGGGTACATACTCTATCATAGATACGGTTTCTTCAAACTACTAAGCCTAGAAGGATACCAAAAAATCACCTCTATGTTGTGTCAAGCTAGGGTACCTTTCTCCTCAATTGTTAAATGCTTTCATCAAGAGTAGACTCCCTATGGTGTTAGAAACACTGGAGGATCGCGGAATTCCCCTTCTTGCCTAGACAAGAAGAAGGGTCGTCCCCGCTCTACCATGCACAAAAGTGGATTCGATGGAAAAAGGGATCAATAACTCTTTTCATATGGGAGTTTGCGTTAGATGTTGTTATTCCCCCCAATTTCTTGTGGAATTTGACATTTGAGAACACTTTCTTTTTGCCATTTCTTCGATGTTTGGCATTTCAATACTTGACAACTTTCAACTTTTTGCATTTTCTTTTGAACGTTTTCTGTAACACCCCCATTTATTCAGGAGCCTTTGGCTAGATATTCCCAAATAAATAGGACTGTTACCATCTCGGTTTCCCGAGGTAGTGAATAACAAAGTACAACAATACCAAAGTACTTTAAATTAAAACTTAGCGATTACATGTTTATTTCAAATTAACTAACTAAAACTTAATATAAAATAATTATAACTCGCAGAGGAAATAAATAATGTAATATAATTGTTCTATGTGATCTAGACTTCAACTATGGTCCAAGTCCTCTCGCATCCCATAGCTCCCAAGTCAGCTAACCTTTAGTACCTGTCAAATCTGCTCCCCATAAAATGATTCACCGCAGGTATTCACGAATACACAGTCAACCGCGAGGTTGAGTAGGAAGAAACTAAACAACAATAATAATCCAACCCAAAATATATATTCATCAAGTTCTCATCACTTCATCCGTACAACTCACTTACATCACTGGCAGTAGCACAACCCCCTGAACACCGTGCTATGCTCAACTCAACTGGCAGTGGTATTTTCATACCATGCTCAACTGGCAGTAGTACCCTCCATACTATGCACAACTGGCAATAGTAATCACTTACAATGCACAACTATCACTGGCAGTAGTAATTACTTAATATGCACATCTGGCAGTAACGATTACTCGTTATGCACAACTGGCAGTAACACCCTCCGTGTTATGCTCAACTGAATAATCAACTCTCCAACAATCAAATATAACCAACAACAAAAACTCAATAACAATCCCGTCATACAGCTCCGTCAACAACTACACATATACTCTGTCTCCAATAATAAATCACAATACTAACATTAATCTCATCAACCGTCATAATTAAATATTCATTCACTTAACAATAAAACCCGAGTTGAGTAGGAAATTCCTACCTGATAAGAAAATACTCCAATTACGCACTCCAATTATGCAATCCAATCAACAATTAAAGTTCCTAAATAAAACCGTCACCTTGTGACGATCTTCTAGCTAGTTATTACTTCTCTTTTCTCTTATGTGAATTATTTGTGTTTTATGATCAATAATGTCTATTTATATAGGTAGGTCATAGGTATTAGGAAGCAATTAGGAAACTACCATATTATTTCTATTATACAAATACGATTATTATTAGTATTATTGTAATTATTATTATTATTATTATTATTATTATTATTATTATTATTATTATTATTATTATTATTATTATTATTATTATTATTATTATTATTATTATTATTATTATTATTATTATTATTTATTATTATTATTATTATTATTATTATTATTATTATTATTATTATTATTATTATTATTATTATTATTATTATTATTATTATTATTATTATTATTATTATTATTATTATTATTATTATTATTATTATTATTATTATTATTAAATCCCGATACAATTCCCAACCACTAGTCATACTAGGCCAATAAAATATGTCCATACAACCATAGCACACGGCCCAAGGCCTTATTGCCAGCTAAGTCCAATTTTCGACTTGCATACTTATTTTATTATTTATTCAATGTCTTATTTGCAATTATTTTTTTTTTTTTGGGAAAGGTTAAGTATATTAATATCAACAAAAGAATACATCATCCGTGTAGAGATTTACAAGATCAAAACTACCAGATAAATCAACCAAAATGAGCTACATCAAGAACAGCAACTAGATAAAACTAACTAGAACGCAAATTGCTGAGCCAAGCAGTATCCTCCTCTTTGATAGGTGCTTTGTTTCGAGCCCAAAATCTGATAGAAACGGCTTGAATGGCCTGCTGGACAAGAACTTTAGGGTGAGTAACAATGAACATAATTCTAGCTTTGTTCCTAGCCTGCCATATCAAATACACGAGCATCACATAACACGCACAAACAATTCTTCTTCTCAGAATACTAATTCTTCTGCCTCTTTTGTTCCACCCAACCAGGTCTCGTGGGTTCAGGCAGGTATGAAGCTTCTGCTGCAGGAGTTCAGAACATTTCCTGCTAAATTCACACTCAAAATACAGGTGCGTGCCCATGGGATTCATCAGCTCCATTACATAAATAGCACTCCATAGATGTAGGACCACCCATCCTTGCCAACCTATCTCGAGTAAGCAATCTTCCTAACATAACCGCCCAGTAAATAAATGAAGACTTGGGAACATTCAGAGAATTCCAGTAAAGTTTCCACCAACTAACAGAGTCCCCCGGATTCCTAATCCAATTATAGCCTGCTTTAATAGAGTATGCAGATCTATTCCCTAGCCACTGATCGTCTATATAAGCAGGCCTAAACAACAACATTATGTGGGCTATTTTTTTCCAAGACCAACTACAGTCAGAGGGAGGAGAGTAGCTTGTCCAATGTCCACCTCTGAAATACACATGATTGATCCAACGCACCCAGAGATGATCCTTCTTATCAGCAACCCACCAGACATACTTACCAAACAAAGCTTTATTCCACATTTTGGAATTCTTAATTCCCAGCCCACCTTCAGCTTTTGGCTTACAACACTGATCCCAGCCTACAGCAGGAGCACGAAGGTAGGAATCTTTCCCACTCCAAAGAAAATTTCTGCAAATTCTATCTATATTATTCATGATGCCAGAGGGGATGAGGAAGATGGTAGCCCAATAAGACTGTAAAGTATGCGGTACAGAAGTGACCAAAGTTAATCTACCAGCGTAGGTTAGGTGTTTGGTCCTCCAAGCTCCGATTTTTACAGTAATCTTGTCTGTCAATTTCCTTCCATCATTCATAGAAAGCTTCTTGGATGATATAGGAACCCCTAGATATTTGAAAGGTAAATCCTCCTTCTTGAACCCAGAAATTTGCAGAACCTCATTCACTGTATCAGCTCTCACCCCATTGAAATATATCTCAGTTTTGTTTTTGTTGAGGCAAAGACCAGAAGTAGAGGAGAAAGTGGCAAAAGCCCTAAGTATCCACATGATAGACACTGCATTACCCTTGGAGAACATGAGAAGGTCGTCTACAAACAACAGATAATTAAGCTTCAGGTGTCCACAAAGAGGATGGAACCTAAAACCATCTTGTTGACCTACTACAACCATAATTCTAGACAAATAGTCCATACAAAGAGTAAACAAGAGAGGGGACAAAGGATCACCTTGTCTAAGACCTCTCTTGCCTTTGAAAAACCCAAAAGACCGTCCATTTAAAGATAAAGAATACGAGGGAGTAGAAACACATTTCATAATCCAATTGGTAAATTTCTCAGGAAAATTTAAAGCTCCCAACATCTGCTCCAAAAACTCCCACTTCACACTGTCATAGGCCTTCTTAAGATCAATTTTAACCAGACATCTAGGAGATGCTGCTTGCCTATTATAGAGTCTAACAATATCTTGGCAAATAAGCACATTCTCTACAATGTTCCTCCCTTTGATAAATCCACCTTGGTTGATACTAACAATGTCAGGAAGAATGTCTCTCAGCCTGTTGCATAGTAGTTTTGCAATACACTTACACAAAGTGTTACAACAGGCAATAGGGCGAAATTCTAGGACAGTTTTTGGATTACTTCCTTTAGGAATCAGGGTAATATTGGTTGTGTTAAGTTGCTTCAACAGTTGACCAGAATGAAAGAAATCCTTCACAGCAACACACACCTCCTGACCCACAATATCCCATGAATCTTTGTAAAACTGACTAGTGTATCCATCTGGTCCAGGGCTTTTATCAGTTGGAATGGAAAACATACACTGTCTAATTTCACTATCGAAAATTGGTCTAAGCAACTTTTGGACATGGTGGTCATTAATTAGCTTACCCGTTCTTACAAAGAGGTTTATGCACACGTGTTGTAGGTTTAGTTGATCCCAATGCTTCGGTGTAATAAGATAAAAAAGCATTTTCAATACCCAGAGGATCCTGATGAATAACCCCCTCAATATCAACAATTTGAGATATCTTCTTATGAATTGCCTGGCTTTAATCCTGCTGTGGTAAAAATTAGTGTTCTCATCTCCTTCCAGCAACCACTCCACCTTTGCTTTCTGTTGTAAAAATTTAGTTCTAGCCTTATTTAAGGTTTTAAATTCCTCTGCACCGTTTGCTGTTCGACTAGAAGTTGCGATCCCGAGGGTTAATATGCATAGCGGTTTGCGACTATCCAATAAGATCAGAGCAACTTCAAAGACTCTTCTCAATATCAGAGAACTTGTTCTTATTTAACTCCTTCAAAGGCTTCTTCCGATTCCTAAGCTTAGTGACAACTTGGTACATCTTGACCCCTGAGATATTCTTATTCCATTCAGTAGCCACCACTTCTTTAAACTTAGAGTCTAAACTCCACATATTGAAGTATTTAAAAGAAGTGTTTCTGACAGTTGCCTCATTACTTCTATAGCAAATACAAGGACAGTGAACAAATGTTCCTTCTTTTATGAAATAAGCTGAGCTATCAGGAAACAACCAAAGCCACTCAATGTTGATTAAGCACCTATCAATTCTTGAAAAAACACGAGTATAAGGGTCTTGCTTATTATTCCAAGTGAAAAAAGATCCATGAGCAACAATGTCACTCACCTCACAATAATCAACACACTGCCTGAAATCTTTAATTTCACTCCAAGTCACTTCTCTACCCAGCCTTTCATTGTAATCCAAAATTGAATTGAAATCCCCACAAATACACCAAGGTTTGAAACATTGATCCTTAATCTGGTTAATCTGCTCCCAGAGTGTGATCCTCTCACTATCAGAATTAGACCCATACACAATAGTGTACCGGAAAATATCTCCTGAAGTAATGTCAAAAACTTCAACAGTGATATGCTGGTCACTATCAGCAATGAGCTGAACGTTTCCACTGAACTCCTAAATTATTGAGGAGCCTTTGGCTAGGCATTCCCAAATAAATAGGACTGTTACCATCTCGGTTTCCCGAGGTAGTGAATAACAAAGTACAACAATACCAAAGTACTTTAAACTAAAACTTAGCGATTACATGTTTATTACAAATTTAACTAACTAAAACTTAATATAAAATAATTACACCTCGCAGCGGAAATAAATAATGTAATATAATTGTTCTATGTGATCTAGACTTCAACTATGGTCCAAGTCCTCTCGCATCCCATAGCTCCCAAGTCAGCTAACCTTTAGTACCTGTCAAATCTGCTCCCCATAAAACGGTTCACCGCAGGTGTTCACGAATACACAGTCAACCGCGAGGTTGAGTAGGAATAAACTAAACAACAATAATAATCCAACCCAAAATATATATTCATCAAGTTCTCATCACTTCATCCGTACAACTCACTTACATCACTAGCAGTAGCACAACCCCCTGAACACCGTGCTATGCTCAACTCAACTGGCAAAGGTATTTTCATACCATGCTCAACTGGCAGTAGTACCCTCCGTACTATGCACAACTGGCAGTAATAATCACTTACTATGCACAACTATCACTGGCAGTAGTAATTACTTACTATGCACATCTGGCAGTAACGATTACTCGTTATGCACAACCGCGAAACACCCTCCGTGTTATGCTCAATCAATAATCAACTCTCCAACAATCAAATATAACCAACAACAAAAACTCAATAACAATCCCGTCATACAAAATTCAACAACTACACATATACTTCGTCTCCAATAATAAATCACAATACTAACATTAATCTCATCAACCGTCATAATTAAATATTCATTCACTTAACAATAAAACCCGAGTTGAGTAGGAAATTCCTACCTGATAAGAAAATACTCCAATTACGCACTCCAATTATGCAATCCAATCAACAATTAAAGTTCCTAAATAAAACCGTCACCTTGTGACGATCTTCTAGCTAGTTATTACTTCTCTTTTCTCTTATGTGAATTATTTGTGTTTTATGATCAATAATGTCTATTTATATAGGTAGGTCATAGGTATAAGGAAGCAATTAGGAAACTATATAATTACCATATTATTTCTATTATACAAATATGATTATTATTAGTATTATTGTAATTATTATTATTATTATTATTATTATTATTATTATTATTATTATTATTATTATTATTATTATTATTATTATTATTATTATTATTATTATTATTATTATTATTATTATTATTATTATTATTATTATTATTATTATTATTATTATTATTATTATTATTATTATTATTATTATTATTATTATTAGTATTATTATTAAATAATCCCGATACAATTCCCGACCACTAGTCATACTAGGCCAATAAAATATGTCCATACAACCATAGCACAAGGCCCAAGGCCTTATTGCCAGCTAAGTCCAATTTTCGACTTGCATATTTATTTTATTATTTATTTAATGTCTTATTTGCAACTATTATTAAAATGTCATTAATTAATTATTTAAATTACATAAACTATTCTCATAAATTATTACCTAAATAACGGGGTATTACATTTTCAAAGTCACCTCATTTGTAGCGAGGGTGCTTATATTTGAAGCATAGGAGTTCTTATTTTTGTACTCCTCTTTTCTTTGATGGAAATTGCAAACTTTTTGACTTTCATTTCAATGCTTGAACTCAAATTTTGATATTTTTTGTGCCCATTCCCTTTTTGTTGACAAAATGTGGTAGAATGTGGAAGATGGTTGCATGGTTTCAAGGGTCACCTTGGAATAAACGGTAGCCAAGGAGTTATCACACCACAAGGTACTCTTGACTAGGCCTTAATCCATGGGTGAAAGGATACTAGCATGACACATCCTAGGGTGTTTTACAAGCATTCTAATGAGAAAAGTCTTAGGAAGAAAAAGTATCTACAAGGGCCATATATACACTTGTCAAGCTTCCCAAATAGATGTTTTCACAAAATTTTCCTAAAATGCAACTACATGCCATGATGCAACTAACATTTATACAACCTAATGCATATGCGTCTATCAACTAGTATGCCATATAAGCTAAATGCAACTCCTACAATCACATTGGTGTAAACCGCATCAATCAAAATAAAGCCACATAGTCATTAAGATAGAGAGGAAAAAGGAGATTGGAAAGATCATACCATGCGGTCTTCATAATCCTCATGTCTCGGATGTGGCATAGTCGATCAATGTGATAGAAGGATAGACAAACAAACAAACAAACAAGTATATACAAAATATATACAATTCTATACTATAAAGGAATAAACATGTTTTTGGTTTTTCAATTTTTCAAATTTTTACGGTTTTTATGTTTATAAAAAGACATGTTCTTTCTGGGGTTCAAGATGGACAGCTACCTTTTAGGTACTTGGGTGTCCCAATTACTTGTGGTAGGCTGTCTAAGATGGAGTGTAATATGCTTGTGGAGAAACTAATCAGCAGGATCAGGAGTTTTGGGACAAGAAAGCTTTCATATTCTGGTAGACTAGTGCTAGTGAATTCTGTCCCCACTACTATTTACAGCTACTGGTGTAATATCTTTATTATCCCAAAAGGAGTCCTTAATAAGGTCAACCCATTTGCAGGAATTATCTTTGGGACAGCAGTGTTGATTACTTGAGAGTTCCCAGAGTTAGTTGGGCAAAGATTTGCTCCCCTAAAGAAGATGGTGGATTAGGTATAAGGGATAGTGTGTTATGGAATCAGGCTGCAATTGGCAAATTGGTGTGGTGGATATATAGCAGTCCTGATAGGCTATGGGTTAAGTGGATTAATCAGGTTTATTTAAAAGGGAGGCAGTGGGATGATTACACTCCTAGTGGTGATTTGAGCTGGGGGTGGACGTCCATATGCAAAGTGAAGGTGAAACTGTTACCTGGTTATCAGAATGGGCAGTGGGTTCTGGGCACTCATGGCTATACTCTTGATAGTGGATATGATCTTTTAAGGGATAAGTTTCAGACTGTTGTGTGGCATAAGATGGTCTGGAATAATTGGTGTATTCCTAAACATCAATTCATTGGATGGCTTGTTGCTAGAGAGGCTTTGATGTTGAAGGATAAGCTCTTTAGCTTAGGTCATTATTCTGATGATATTTGTATACTTTGTGGTACAGGGTCTGAGAATCATCTCCATCTTTTTCAGGCCTGTCCATATAGTAAAAGGGTTCTTGAATTGCTTGCCAGGTTGGCTGGTGGTGCTGTTCTAGATTCTAATCTACTTATGTGGGTTGAAGCTGGGCATTTCTCACATCTGAAGAAGGGGGTACTGCTTTGTGCTACACTTGCTACGTTCTATCACCTTTGGATGCAAAGAAATAGATCGAGAATTGAAGGTAGTCTTCTTAGACCTGAACTCCTCAGAGACTTGATCACTAAGGAGGTTAAAATTAGAGTGCATTCACTCCTTACACCAGGGATTACAGCTAAAGATAAGAACTGGTTATTAAGTGTTAGCTTGTTTGTATAAAAATCCAGGTTCCTGGATCTTTTTAAATTGCTTTGTAGCCAAAATGGCAAGTTGTAACATTTGTTATGATCTTTAATGGAAATGCTTACATTTCATCCAAAAAAAAAAAAAAAAAAAGACATGTTCTTGTATTTTGTCAAAAAATTTCGATTTTTATCATTTTTTGATTTAAAAGTCAAGTTAGAATTTTCCATCCCCACACTAGTATGGGCATTGTCCTCAATGGCCAAAACGATAGGAAATTATGCAAGCTAAATGAGAATGCATGATTTCTACACTAATATGCAAACTATATGACATATACACAAGTGATGCATTCTATACTACACTATATGATGCATGATTTTATTGGTTGGAGAGCTAATTTAAATTAACTCCCAATGCTTGTGCTTGAACTTCCCCAAACCAAGTGAGACATTATTTCTAGTTTATCATTTTGAATTTTTAAAAGTGGGAACAATATAAGACACCTCAATGGAACCGAGGTGGGAGTCCTCTAAGTGTTTCTAGGACTCAAAACAATTGATCAAGATAAAACTTTTTGAAGACAAGAGAAATAAATAAAGCTTGAGGAGGTGTAGGAAACTCACAATGGGATATGTGGCATCCTCCAAAAATCTTGTTAATCCTCAATTGTCGCTTATGGTGACATCTTCATCACTATCATCATCTACCTCATCAACATCTTCATTATCATCATCATCATCATCATCATCATCATCATCATCTACCTCCATGGACCCGGAGCCTTCACCATTTTCATCATCACTTGAACTTTGCACTTCTTCCTCTTCTTCCTCATGGCAAGAGTGGCTACCTTCCCCGCTCTCAACAACAATCTCCTTCCCCTTAGTAACTTGACTATTCACGGTGGCATCTCTATGAGCACTTGGAAAGAATACTTCTCTATCCGCCCAACTAGGCAAAGGACATGAAGGATCAAGTAATCCTTGCCTAGCTAAGTGTAGGAGGGGCGGATATTGAGCTCGGTAAGCATTAACCCGATCCTACCACAACATTAGTGCCAATCGGTGTGAATTCACTGTAGGAAAATGGATATGGTGGAGTCACAATAGAGGAGGAGGAGGGCTTGGCATGTGATTCCATATGTTGCTTCATAATCATTTCGGCTTCATCGGAGACGGGTATAAGGTAGCTTGGACTTCGGACATTGATGCGGCATATCTTGTTAGGCAAGATGAAGGACTTAGATTCTTTAGTGAGCCACTCATACTTGTTGTCAAGATTATCATTCTTGACCTAATGGAACTTGTTGATCATAGTGGCCACATCAAGAAGGTTGCCTCCTTTAACCGGTTTATACGTCTTGTCTTTGTTGAAATCTGGGTTAAAGTGTTTGGCTAACCATGTTACTAATCCTCCATTCACAATAAAAGCCGCTCCATCTTGACCATGGTCAATTGTAAGCCACCGTTTAAGTAAGAGTTGAAGTATGTTGTATTCCTTGGTGAACTTTTTGTTGACATTCATGGTGGATTCAAGGTAGACAAAGATGAGCTCGTTAAAGTGATTGGTGCCTTTTCTTGCAATTAAAGTGTTGCCCTAAACCTTATGCCACACTCTTATGCCCGGATGGTGGACATAAAGAACATGACACTCATGGAAGGATTCAAATTTTCTCCCGGTGATTACTTTCCATACAGGTGCGGGATCATATTTCAAGGGCTTCTTCTCATAATGAGAGTGTTCTTCAAGACCAAACACTTTCCCAAACTCACTTATCGACATTCGTCTATCCTTATTTTCAAGGCGGAATTCCATATTTTTCCAAGTCTCTACCTTCGTCACCTTCAAAGAGCTTATAAACTCCATGGTAAGGGAGGGGTGAGTCAATTCTTGCATGTCAAAGAGTGTTTTCAACTTCATAGACTCGAAAAAATTCTTAGTCCTTTCAAGAACACCCAACTTGTCTAAGGCATCTTGGCATATGAATTTGGTAGGCAAGATAGTCTTTCTAGCAAGGGATACAAATTCTTCCTATGAGAATCGTTTATGAAAGTTACCTCCGGATAATCTTGCAATTGTTCAATGACCGGAGTAGGAGTAGCTTCCACCATAGGAGTAGCAACTTCTTGAATCTCCACCCTTGGTTGATGCACTACTATAGCCTTTGAGGCTAAAAGAGCTTGTTGCCTTTTGGAAAGATTTGAGGTTGTGGGTGCCTTGTTTCCACCTTTTGTTCTTGCCATGTTCTTCTCCTTGTCAAGATTGTATCAACAAACCAAAGTTTTGCTTGAATGCTTCTAGTATCCTCAAGCTCTAATTAATCCCTAATCGATTATGGGATTTTTGAAATTGCCTTGAAACCCTAGAAAATCGATTCAATTTTTGAGGATTTTGGTGTTTTGATGGCTTCTTGTTGATGAAAGAGTAGTTTGATTGTAATTTGAGGAAGTTTGAGTTTGATTTTGGTGAATTTGGTTGAGGAATTTGTGTTTTGTTGATGAGGGGATTGAGGGTTTTGAGGGAGAAAGGGTTGTGTGTTTGTGTTTCAATAAGATAGAAATGATTTGGGGAAGGAGGGTGAATCCCGTATTATAGCCTTTCAGCAGTAGGAGACGGGCGTCTTGGAACGGGGATGCTCGGATCTTTAAACAGCGAGCTCAGGAATTTCTAACCCGTGGTGAGACGCGCGGATTCTTCAGGAGACGGGCGGATTTCTGCAGGAGACGCTCGTCTTCACTTGGGGACGCTCAGATTTTTAGACAGTGTGGAATTAAAATTTTTGAAGCAGCCAGGACGCGCAGATTGCTCCTGAGACGAGCGGCTTCAGACTGAGACAGGTGTCTTCTCTGTAATCTGCTCAGATTTTTAAACAGACTAAAATTTTCAATTTCAGCACTCCCAAGACGAGCGTCTTAGAGCCAGGACGCTCGGATTACTTCCAAGACGAGCGAGTTCCCTCTGGGTCGCTCGAATCTTCTCCTGTACCCACGGGTTTAGGTCCACCTGTGGGGATCTTCATGTCCCATATCATTCTTTCTTCATGCCTTTGTTCAACATTGTGGGTGCACTATGAAGGCTCGGTTAGCCTAGGCAATTGCTATCCCCACACTAGATCAAACACTACACATCAAAACATCACCTCCCTCACTTTCTCTCAAAATGAAAATCTTGATCAAAGTATGAAATTGCAAATCCAAAATTGACAAAAATGCAATACAATAAGTAAAATGCAAGTTAAGGGTTAGAATATTTACAAATGGTGGTTTAGGGAGGACTCCACCAAACTCTCATTCTTGAATGAGATGTCAAGGGGCACACACTAAGGTGTTGTTGATGTTGCTCAACACCTTATAGAAGTAGTCGAAGGCTTGTTCATTTTCATTGTAAAGATCTTCAATAGACCTTTCCACATTGTGTTCTTCATGATGGTGACTCGAGTCAAGATGGTCACCAAAGCCTTGGTCTAAGGTCATAGCATTGCCAATGTATGGATTGACTAATCCTTCGAATTCGCCATCCCATAGACCACATACTTCATTAGCTTGTTCTCCAATTGTATCATGAGTTGATGAAAACAACTCCTCTTTCTTGTTGTCATGGCCAATAAGGCCTTCTTACTTACTTGTCATGATTGATGGTGAGCTATTCAAGATCTCATTGTTGTGGAAATTTCCTTTCTTTCCGGATAGAGCATATTGAGGATTATCCACTTTCTTCTTCCATATGGGTGGTGATTCTTTACCCATAGCTTGATTTTTTGCATTGAGATGCCAACTTCTTCCTATCACTTTCACGGCTATAATGATCGACCATGAAACATGGCTCATGTAGTCGGGGAGCTCTCATTGTCTTGTCAAGATTAAAAGTGATTGTCTCATCCCCCACTTCAAGTGTAAGCTCTTCATGTTTCACATCAATCACCGCTCCCGCGGTGTGCAAGAAAGGTCTTCCTAAAATGATAGGAATGTTGAAATCCTCCTCCAAGTCAACAATGACAAAGTCTACCGGGATGAAGAATTTGCCAATTCTCACGGGCACATCCTCCCATACCCCTAAAGGTATCTTTGTTGATCGATCCGCCATTTGAAGCGTAATGTTGGTGCAATTGAGCTCTCCCATTCCTATACTCTTGCATACCGAGTATGGCATGACATTTACACTTGCTCCAAGGTCACATAATGCTTTGTTGATTGTAGTGTCGCCAATGGTGCATGGAATAGAGAAGCTTCCCGGATCTTTGAGTTTTGGAGGTGAACTTCCTTGAAGAATAACACTACTAACTTTTGTAAAGGCAATAGTCTCTAGCTTTCAGATAGATTTCTTCTTGGTAAGAATATCTTTCTTGTACTTTGCATAGGCCGGAACATGATTGATTAATTCCATGAATGGGATTGAGACTTCTAAGTTCTTCACAATCTCCATGAACTTTCCAAGTTATTCATCAAACTTAGGCTTAGCTTGACGACTTGGGAATGGAAGTCTAATCACAATAGGCTCTTTCTCCTTAGCCTTCTTTTCATTCTTCTTCTTTGAAACTTCTTGGATGGTGGGTTCTTGTTCTTCCTCAGAGTCTCCACAACTCTTTGCTTGTCACTAGCATCCATAATATCTTCATCAATTGGCTTCTTCGGCCCTTCATACCTTGTACCACTCCTCAAATGGATGGCACTAACCGATTCATGTCTTGGGGGATTACTTTGAGGTGGTAATTGCCCCTTTTGTCTTTGAGAGCTAGAAGATGCTAATTGAGACATTTGGGTTTCCAACATCCTGGTGTGGGCTAGTATGTTGTTGATGGTGATGTCTTTGGCTTGGCTATCTTTTTGCATTTGGGTGAAAAATTCTTGTTGGTTCTTTTGCATTTGGAGGACCGCTTTTTGAACATCAAAGCCTTGGTCATTTATTTAATTGTATAAAGGTTGATTTTGATAACTTTGGCTTTGGTTGTAAAAGGGTCTTTGAGCTTGATTTCTCATTGGAGGTGGGGTGTATGTTGGTTGAGGGTTTTGAACATTTTGGCTTTTGTATAAAAGATTGGGATGGAATTTGGTATTCTCATTGTAATAGTTGGAATAAGGGGTGCCGCGCTTGTATGCTTGGAAAGCATTCACTTGTTCACTTGTTCCCCTATATTCACTTTGGTCATATCCCAAAGTTCCACAACTCTCACATACTCCACTCGGAACTGAGGATGATGCCACCATAGCATTAACATTTTGTTTGGGTGATTTGGAAGCTTCATCAAGCTTAGTCAGGGCCTTCTCAAACTTCAAATTGATGGTGTCAATATGAGCACTTAGTTGAGCACCAAATTGTGTGATGGAATCTACCTCATGCTTTCCTCCTCTAGTAGCATTTCGAGGCCTACTATATTGTGAATTATGAACCGCCATCTCTTCGATTTTGGCCCATGTTTGATTGTCATCAACTTCGGTAAACATACCATTGGATCCCATATTGAGAATGTTGCGGGAGTCTTCATATAGACCATTCCAAAATTGTTACACAAGGAACCACTCGCTAAATCCATGGTGTGGACAAGAACGATAAGTGTCCTTAAATCTCTCCAATGCTTCATACAATGACTCCTCATCCCTTTGTTTGAGCCCGGTGATTTAGGCTCTCAACATGTTAGTCTTCTCCGGAGGATAGAATTTCTTGTAGAAGGCAAGTGCCAACTTCTTCCATGAGTCAATACCAAGGGTAGCCTTGTCTAGGCTATTCAACAATTGCTTTGCGGTACCAATCAAGGGGAAAGGAAATCATACCCATCGGATTTGATCTTGAGTAACTCTTGTTTTAGAAATTGCATCACAATAGTCACAAAAAGTCTCCATATGTGAATGAGGGTCTTCACTAGGCATCCCTCCAAATTGACTTCTCTCAACTAGTTGTATGAATGCGGATTTGGCAATGAAATTACCGGTTAAATGTGGTGGTGTAGGAGTACTATTTGGTAGGTTCTCCTCGGTTGGTACGGAATGTGATGAAAATTTAGGCATTGTGGATTGATTTTGTGGTGGGTTTTGTATTGGGTTGTCCTATCCTTCTCTTGCAAAAGGGATGGTAAACTCAATGTTATTTGGTTGAATGTCCATAATCTCTCCAATACCTACAACTCTCGAAGTACCTCTAGCAACTCTTCTATTGTTGGTTAAGGATCTTTAAATTTCAAGATCAATAGGCAATGGATTACCTTATGATCTACTAGTCATGCAAAATATCAAACAACTTGAAAAAAATTAGATCAACCTTAAGGAGATTGACTTCCCCAAGGTAAAGAAAGACACAACTAAAACAATTAATGAAAATCAAATCAATTTAATACCGTCCCCGGCAACGGCGCCATTTTTGGTCCAGTTTAAAACTCGTCGTCAAAAACTACCAACCAAAATAATATTTATAACTTCACAAACTACTCTTAGCAAAGAGGCAAGTAAAGGTCGGATCCCAAGGGACGGGTATTGATGTAGGATTCTCAATTGCAAATGGTTGTGTCTTAGGGTGTCACAATTTGGGTTGAGATGAAATTGGTCTAAACTAATTAACAAGATAAAAGTAAAGCAATGAAAACAAGCAAGATAATTAAAAGAGGTTGTAAACAATTGATTAAAGGCAATAGGGTGTCATGGGTTCATAGGGGATTCATGGGAGTTGATCATACAAACATGTTCTCAATTATATAGCAAGCACTTATTGTTGTGATGGGATCGAGTTGGTGTATAAGCTTACAATCCCTAAGAAGGTTTGGGTCCTGGAGCCTAGTCGATTAGATTGTATAACACCTACAAGTCGACTTAATCCTTCCTATTCAACTATATGCATGGTCTAATGAGGCTCGAGTTGGTGTATAAGCTTACAAGCCTCATTGAAAAGATAGGTGATGGGTAAAAAATGCAAGGATTCATAGGCTCGCATTTCATCAAACATAACATGTGCATAAGTTGAAATCACAAGAAGCAAGCAATTTAATTATGAAAACATATTAGATTAAGCATGAATTATTCCCCGTGTTTGTTTCCCCTAATTCCCCATTAACCCTAGCTAAGGAAACTACTCACTCATGATCAAGTTTAACATGTTAATAAGGTTGTCAATCATACTAACAAGGCAAAACATGATGAATAAATGAAGGTGATTAACAATAATTAAACAAGGTTAAGAGAGAATTATACCTATGAAGATGATTCCAAATAATAAAGCAAAGAATAATAGAAGTACTTGATGATTGATTGAAGGTTGTCAATCCTCCCAATAATCCCAAATAATCTTCTACTTACCCAAAATAAAGGAAGAACAATAGAGAAATTAAGGAAAGATTAAGATGTGTTTAATATTGAGAAATTGTATTACAACTAAATTATGACTAATTTAATGAGATTAAGAGAGTATAAGATATGATTAAGGGTGCATTAAGAAGTGATCATAATCTAGGTAGTACAAAGGGGTATTTATACTAAAGATTAGGTACAAAGATTAGGGTTACTAAGGGCTTAAATGTCTATTAAGACCCTAGGAAAAGTTGAGGAAATGCTCCTCCCGAAGGAAATGAGCGGATTCCCATGCTAGTCTTGCCACGATCCGCTCGTCTTGAGGTAAGGCACGGGCTCTTCTGTCTTAGGATCCATTCAGATCCAGAGGAAGACGCTCGGTTCCTTGCGCTGCAATCCGCTCGTCTTGGGCACAAGACGCCCGGATCTTGCTGTTGTGAGACGCCTGGATCGTGCCTGATCTGCTCGAATTCCTGGGCAGACTGCTTCTCTTCTTTTCTTCCTTAATAATCCGCAAGGATCATTTTGGAGATGCAAGGATCCTTTCATCATTGCCCATTTCACTTTATTATCTACTTAGGCCTCTAGTATTGGTCTTCTCTTTGATGCTTGGTCATTAGATGCGATCAATTTAGCTCCATTTCTCCTTGTAAATGCAAGGTTAGCAATCCTTCCCAACCAAGGAGACAAAACCTCAAAGAATATGCAAAATGGGAAACTAAAGATAGTAAATGACCCAATTATGCACTATAAAGCATAGGAACGAGGTTAATTCGGGGACTAAATGTGCTCAAATATGAGTCACATCATCGACCAGCTGAGTGGCGCAGGAGTAGTTTCTAAGATCGATTTAAGGTCGGGTTATCACCAGTTGAGGATAGCGGATGAGGATTGTTGGACCATATAGATATATGATTAATTTTGATAATGACAAGTGTGTACTGTATATTATATACTCTTGCTTGTAATCGTTTGTTTAGTCTTTAGTATATTGATTAATGTTTACAATTTAAGCAAGTAATGTTATAGCAACCTTGGCTATAACATTGATGATTTGTGAAGCATCGTTCAAGTAATGTTATAGCGGCATGAGCTATAACATTGAAGATTCTTAAAGTGTAATAGTAACTGTAACAAGTTTCAAGTATGATGATCACTCAAGCAAAAGGCTTAATCAAGTCTATAACAAGCTCAAGATGAAGAGCTTATGATCAAAATAAAGAGATGATCCTACCACTGAAGATCTCCAGGAAGATTAGCTAGTATAGGACATCGTTTAATAACGGTATCTTAAGAAGTAATTTTGGGAAGGTAAAGTTATAGCTATTTCACCTATAACTTTACTTACTAAACTTAAGGTTATAGCCATTTCTACTATAACTTTGGGTTGCTTTTTAAAGGCACGATTTTAATAATTTTAAAATCAATTTTCAAAAGATAAAATTCTTCAAATATGTTTCGAAATCATGTGTGTATATGATAGCGATGAAATACGGTTTGCTTAGAATGAATAATTTATGTTATCCTATTGGTTAATAAAACGACTTATGAGTCGTCATGCTACCTAGGGTTTGCTAAATTATCTAAACCTATCCCTAATCTACACCTTGATATTTTGACCTAGGGTTTCGGCTAAGATGGGCTTATGAGCCGTGTGGATGCCGAGTTAACTCCCTATGCAAGTAAATATTATTAGGTCAAATCAATAATATACTAGTTTTAAACCCGTGCAAAATTGCACGGGTATGTATTTGGGCCGGTATTAATGTTTTTGGATGTATTTTTTTTTTTTTTTGCATTTCTATTGTAATTATCTAGTTGGTCTAAATCAACGATCTACATAATTAATGTATAAACTTGTTACAAATACGTGTTCACATGCATTGGTTTAAGAGGAAATAACAAAGGATATATTTTTTTAAAAAAAATATATCGTACTATCTAGTTTATAAAAATTATGTATGTAATTTATTCGCATTATATGTAATTCAATCCCGTTATTAAATGTAATTCCTTCTCGTAATTATGTAATTTTATTATTATTTATTTTTTTTAAAGAAATATTTAATTCATTTATTTGTAGTTAGTTTCATTTATTCCGATTTGTAATTTATTTCACTTATATGCCATTAATTTCATTTATTCGAAATGTATAAAATTATTTCATAGTATTTGTTCTAAGACGGAATTTGTCGCAAGTTGATGTTTGTATAGCCGGAATTCTGAAGAAATAAATACATTGCACACTAACGGGCCCCACAATAACATGTATTTCCAAAAAAAAAGTTGAATTAATGATGTGGCACGCCCTGGATTGAGTATTGTCTTCTGATTTAATAAAGATAAGATTGCTATAAGATATTTTCATATCTTATCAATTATATTAGATTTACTTTATTTACTTAATCAAACTATTTTGGAGATTAAATTAAGAAGAGATAAGATTTGTTTCTTATGAGACAAACTACCATGCCTCGCGGCACACTTAGGGTTTCGACCAAAACCCTAGTTTCTCTCTTCTACTATATATACGCATGATGTTCATTGATTCAAACAAGCTTTTCGAAATATAAATATTCCTTGTAAACAAATTATGTTTAAATTCTAATCGAGTATTTTATTTGTTTTGCATTTGAAATCTTTTACGAAAAGTCGTGCTCTTTAATTTGCGTATTAATTCTTATGGTTACGTTATAAGATAATAGTAGTTCATATTGTTTCTACTCGTTCAATTGTGTGAACACCTAGAAGAACACTCAAGTGCTTTCTTAGTAACTTAAGATAGTCAAAATCGATTATCTAGTGATATTCAAATTGAGTTATAGCTAGAGTTAGTTATACGAGTGGGTTGATAATTTTGTAATCCGGAGAAAGGTACTAAAATTATTAATCGAGAGTAGTGGACGTAGGCTTCAACGTGTGAAGCTGAACCACTTCAAATATCGTGTGTCCTTGCAATTTTCTTTATCGTTCATTTCATTACGTTTATAAATTGTTTAGTTAATTAGTTATAAAGTTTAATCAATAAAATTTAAGTAATTAATTATTTAGATATAAAATAAAAATGGGGCATAAGTTTTAAATACTCAATTCACCCCCCTCTCGAGTATTTCGACTTAGAGAGACTCTTCAATTAGTATCAGAGCCTCATGCTCTTGATTGCCTAACCGCAAAGAGGCTGATCCGTCTATCTCTTTATATTTTATTTTATTCCGCTGCCTTACACGTATGAAATGGATTCCAAGTATCTTAAGTGTCCTATTTTTGATGGGAAAAATTATGGACTATGGAAAAACATGATGACACACTACATAAAAGGACATGAATGGGAGTGCTGGAAGATCGTTCAAAACGGACCAAATAGAATTTTGGTCGTTATATCTACTAAAGGCACACTACCTATGAGAAGAATGAAGAAGACTATATTGAGGCTGATTACAAGAAGGCTGAAAAAAACTTGAAAGCAATAAGCCTGTTGCAAAACGGCATGACATCGACTGAATTCGATCATTTTTCTTCTTGCACTTCGGCCAAGGAAATATGGGATGGTCTTGAATTGGCCTATGAAGGGACGTCAGCTGTTAGAAAATATCGTATTGACTTGCTGATTCAAAAATACGAACTTTTTAAAATGGAAAAGAATGAATCACTCAATAGCATGTCAGCACGATTTTCTACTATCATTAATGAGCTCAAAAATCTTGGTAGAACTTTTAACTCCGAGGATATTGCTAGGAAAGTACTTAGGAGTTTGACCAAGAAATGGCGCCCGAAGGTCACGGTTATGGAAGAAGTTAGAGATCTCACCTCTCTACCTTATGCAAAACTAATTGGAGCTCTTATGGCTCATGAACTCGTTCTGGATGACGATGAGGCCAAGTCCAGTAACAATAAGAGCATGGCTTTACAAGCTTCTGCTAAGGAAGATGTCGATGCTGAAATAGAGGACAAAACGGTTTTGTTTGCTAAACGATTCAATAAAAGATTTTTTAGAAATAAGCAAGCAAAATCGTTTAATAACAACAACAAGTCCTATAATAAGAAAACCTCTGAGTCTAAGAATACGTTTGCTAATAGAGGATGCTTCAAATGCAGAGAATCCAGTCATATGATTAAGGATTGTCCCACATGGGAGAAAATTAAAGACAAAACAAAGTGTGAGAAGACTAAGACAGAGTTCAAGCAAGTAATGATGGCATCGTGCTGGAGATCTTGACACGAAGGATGACGAAGGATCAGAAAAAGAAGAGGTTGCTAACCAATGCCTAAGCAACGTAAGCCTTGAGCTATTTTCAGATGATGAAAAAGATAGCGTGGACTCCTATTGCTGCTTCCTAGGAGATTCAGAAGAAGAAGAAGAAGAAGAAGAAGAAGAAGAAGAAGAGGTAAGCTATCTTGAACTCAAGAAAAGCGTTAAGAAATTGTCTAAGAATGCTTTAATCTAATACTTTGAGCACTCTCTTGATAAATGTCATGAACAAGATCTAGAGTTCAAAGATTTAAAAGAACAAATTCTTGATATTGCTGAAGAGAATCATCTCCTTAAAGCCAAGGCCAAGAAGCTCAAAACTAAAGTTACAGCCAATTTGGCTACAACTTCAGATGTGACAAATGCTGAGAAAAAGGTTCTTGAGTCTAAAGTTATAACTAATGAAGCTATAACCTCGGATCTGAAACTCAACATTAGGCATCTTCAAGCCAAGGTTACAGCTAGTGAAGCTATAACCTTAGAATTAAGGAAATTCAAAGATCTTCTTGAGTCAAAAGCTACAGCTAGAGAAGCTGTGATCTCAGATCAAAAGAAGGAAATTGACTCTCTAACTCAGCAATTGAAGGAATCTAAAACCTTACTATCAAATACAAAAGAATACATACTGAAATGGTACGAGTTCTTGACGAGAGATTCCAAAACTTTCGTGGCAATTATGAAGAGACTCATCCTCCCAAGGTTGTTGAGTCAGACCATTCCAAATGTAATAAAGAGATCCAGTCTTTAAAAGACTTTATCTTACATGCTAGAAAGGTCCACGAAAAGTGGGAAGGTAGCACACGTGTCCTAAACTTCCTAACTGAGCAATCAGATAATACTATAAAAATGGGATTATGACATGAGTGCTATGGTCGTAGAGACCACTCCACATGCAAATAAACTCCTTCCGAACGAGATTTTAGGAAGAGAAAATATGTCAATCTACCAGAATATTTGATTTGCAACTACTGTGGTGATACGGGTCATATCCAAGAAAACTGTGTCAAATACGTTCATGATTTAAGAAAAGGAATCAACTTTGTTAAAGCAACAGACACTGTTTTAGAGGATAATGACTTCCCCCCATCTGAACCTAGTACGAGTGAAGAACGCAACAATAATCATCGTTGGTTCTATGATATGATCTTTGACTTTAAGAAGGCTACCGAATCAAAACAATCACCTAAGTCTAAAGAGTCTTTCAAAACTAAGGCTTCCCCAAAACAATCTGAAAGACCACATAAAAAAGAACCTAAACACAACCAAAGACGGTTCCCAGACAAGCCTATTCGTTTCCAAAACGAAAGTTTATTACATATGTTTGGGTTAGAAAAGAGTTAGTTTTTAGAGTGACTAACGTCAAAGGACCCAACTTAGCTTGGGTACCTAAAAACTGTATCTAATTATTTTGCAGGTTATGGTGAAAGAAAATAATCTGTGGTACCTTGATAGTGGATGTTCATGGCACATGATTGGAGATGTTAATTTATTTCTTTCACTTGAACCCTCCGACGGAGATAAAGTTACATTTGGTGACAATAAGAAGGGTAAGGTTATTGGTATTGGTAAAGTTTGCATATTCTCTTCTCCTTCTATTAGTGATGTTTATCTTGTTAGTGGTCTCAAGCACAATTTACTGAGTATCTCTCAATTATGTGACAAGGAAAATAAAGTTGTTTTTCATTCAGATTCTTATCGGATAATAATTGAAGGAACAAGTAGTGTTGTGCTTGAAGGACAACGTAAAAGGAATGTTTATATGATTGATTTAAATAACATTCCTACTAACTCGTTTACATGCATGAAAGTTACAGCGGATGATCCTTGTCTTTGGCACAAAAGATTTGCTCACATTAGTTCAACAATTTTGAATAAATTAAAGAGATGGGATTTGGTTGAAGGACTTCCCTCAATCAAATTTGATCAAGAAACTTTATGTGACTCGTGTGCTCGTTGAAAACATGTGAGATCATCGTTTCAACCTAAGAGAGTGGTAAGCCCCAATGAACCACTAGAACTCGTGCATATGGATCTATGTGGCCCAATGAAGGGAAGAAGTAGAGGCGGATCCATGTATGTCTATGTTCTAGTTGATGATTACTCTAGACATGTTTGGCCAATCTTTCTCAATTCAAAAGATGAAACTTTCGAAGAGTTTGCAGTTCTAATGAAGCTTACCCAAAATAAGTATATATCAAAATTAGTCTCTATTCGTACGGATCATGGCACCGAATTTGATAACCATGCCTTTATAAAATATTGTAGGGAGAATGGTGTTGGGCATAACTTTTCAGCACCACGAACCCAACAACAAAACGGTGTAGTTGAGCGTATGAATAGAACATTGGAGGACATGGCATGCACTATGTTGTTATGTAGTGGTCTACCTCGTAATTTTTGGGCTGAAAGTATTAGTACTGCATGCTATGTACATAATCGTGCTTTGATTAGACCAATTCTCAAGAAGACTCCTTACGAGCTTCTGAGAGGACGTAAACCCAACATATCACATCTACGTTGCGTCGGGATTAAGTGTTTTGTCCACAATAATGGCAAAAATAGACTAAGCAAATTCGATCCTAGAAGTGACGAGGGTGTATTTGTGGGTTACTCTAATCATAGTAAAGCATATAAGGTTTTCAAAATGAGAACCCTATGCATAGATGAAAGTGTTCATGTTGTGTTTGATGAGAATTACATGTTTGACAAAGCTGAATAGGATGAAGAAGAGGATATGAACGAACCTGACTTTCGACTATCTAGGGATGATCTTCCAGAATTGGATGAGGAAGATAAAGAAATTGAGGGCACAAATGATAAACAAGGAAGCCCTTCGAATGATAAAGTAAAGAGAACCGAGACTATAGTTGATGATAATATAACCTCTTCTCAATCCAAGCAATTAGAAACCGAAGTTATATCTGATGATGCTATAACATCAAATCCAAATCAAAGAACATGATCTAGAGTTATACCTGATTCTGTTATAACTCTAGGATTAGATTCAGGGGGGAACGAGACTTGGACCTCAATCATTCAAAGAAGGTGAGCCAAGTTCAGATGACGATGTGCCTCCTGTCTCTGAGAAATGGAGATATAAGGATTCTCATCCAATGGAAACTATCCTGGGTAATTTAAATGAAGGAGTTCAAACTCGTAGAAAGCTTAACAACTTTTGCTCTTTTTACTCCTTCCTCTCCACCAATGAGCCAACAAATATCAAAGAAGCACTTGCAGAACCAGATTGGATCGTGGCCATGGAAGAAGAGCTTCAACAGTTCAAACGGAAAAAAGTTTGGCATTTGGTTCCGAGACCTAAAGACCAAACTGTTATTGGTACAAGATGAGTCTTTAGAAATAAGTTGGACGATATAGGAGTTATTGTACGAAATAAAGCCAGATTGGTTGTACAAGGGTATAACCAACAAGAAGGAATTGACTATGATGAGACCTTCGCTCCCGTGGCCAGACTTGAGGCTATTAGGCTACTAATAGCTTTTGCAGCTCACAAAGGAATTAAATTATTTCAAATGGACGTTAAGATAGCATTTATTAACGGTTATTTGAATGAAGAGGTTTTTGTTGAACAACCTCAAGGATTTCTCGATAGCAAGTTTCAAAACCATGTTTTCAAATTAAATAAAGCCTTGTAAGGTTTAAAACAAGCTCCCAGGTCTTGGTACGACAGATTGTCAAAATAACTTCTTGAAAGTGGTTTTGAAAGAGGATCCTTCGACAAAACCCTATTCTTGAAATCCGAAAATTCCGATCTATTAGTTGTACAAATTTATGTTGACGATATTATTTTTTGTTCAACTAATAATCATTTGTGTAAGTACTTTTCAGAATTGGTGACCTCTGAATTCGAGATGAGCATGATGGGAGAACTCAAGTTCTTCCTTGAGCTTCAAATTCAACAAACTAGTGAAGGAATAATGATACACCAACAGAAATATATCAAAGAGTTGATCAAGACATTTGGTATTGAAAATTCTCATTCAAAGCCAACTCCTATGATTACATACAAAAAGTTAACCAAGGATGAAGACGGTAAGTCTGTCGATGAGACAACTTATCGAGGTATGATTTGCTCACTTCTTTATTTAACTGCAAGTCGTCCTGATATAATGTTTAGTGTATGCGTATGTGCTCGATTTCAATCGTGCCCTAAAGAATCACATATGATTGCAGTTAAGAGAATTTTGAAGTATTTAATTGGTACATCGAAATTATATCTGTGGTATCCTCTTGGGTGTGATTTCGATCTCATAAGGTATTCAAATGCAGACTATGTAGGTTGTTCACTTGATAGAAAAAAGTACTTCTGGCATAGCTACGTTTGTTGGACCTTGCATTATTACATGGGTCAAAGAAACAAAATTCCGTTGCGTTATCTACAGCTGAAGCCGGGTATATTGCCATTTGTTTAGTATGTTCCCAACTTTTATGGCTTAAGCAACAGTTATGTGATTACGGTGTTAACGTTGGGCGTATTCCCTTTTTATGTGATAATACGAGTGCTATAATTATATCTAAAAACCCTGCGCAGCACTCGCGTACTAAGCATATAGACATTAAACACCATTTTCTACGTGACCATCTAGATAAGGGCAACATAAGACAGCAATTTTGTAGTACAAAAAAACAATGGGCTGACATTTTCACCAAAGCATTGACTAGAGAACGTTTTGAGATTTTACGGTTGGAAATTGGTTTAATTGGTGGCAACTAAACTTGTCACAAATATTTTACTATCTTTATGACTGACTAGATTTGACGAGATTATATGACTGTGTCCGTATTTCTCGTTTCAAGTATATTTATGTTAATTGTCATATTATATTGTAAGAATATTCCGTTTGCTAGTCATATATATTTTGTGTCTTATTACGAACCATCTTTTTGGCCATAATTTTCCTTATTCTCTTGTTTTGGCCGAAAATCTTATCACTTTTACCAACCAAAATCCTTACCAAATATTAACCATGTGATTTACCTAAAAGTCTCCTACCATATATATGCCATATCTCTTAGAAGATTTACCATAACCTATCTTTCCTAATCTTTTATATATATAATAAAAAAAAAGGGAAGAATCCTAAACAAATCAATAGCCGCCTATACCTAGCCTAATTTTACTATAATACAAATTGCTTCTACCACTCATAAATGGCCCACCTCCCTTACGTCTCCATCACCCTCACAACTCTCTAAAAATTAACTTCCTCAAAACTCTCAAACACTCAACCTCTCAAACCGTCATCCCCATGAACCTCAAACCAAAAACTCATTTTCATACACCAACAACTCGGTCATACCGTAAGACCGAGACCTTAAAACCCACATGCAATCCCTCCAATCAACCCGAAAACACTCTTTCACCTCCATCAAACCCAAAATCGACCAATTCCGAACATAACCGGGAGGATACGAGAGTCAAGGGCAAGCGTCACAAGCTCAATAAGGGAAAGAAAAAGATGGTAGTAACAGAGGAGTCGGAGGAAAACGTGGAAGTGGTGATAAGTCGAGACGGTCAACAAAGAACCTGGTTTAGGTCTCCTATGCCGAATGATACAGCGGTTGGGTTGGATATGCTTCGTCTCACAACACCTAAGAGACAACGAATTAATAATGTTCTTCGGTATCATATTCATGGAGGCCGTTCTTATCCACCGGCATGGTACGAAAAAATCGAGGCTTTGGGATTTTTCAAGGATTTCTTGAACTTTAAAGAATGGAGAAAGATAAGTGCTTTGACCAGTCCCATCTATCCGATTGAGGTAATTCGGTTTTTCGCTTGTTTCAGTTAGAAAGGGTGTGATGCATACGGTTGTTAATGGGTCAGAAGTGAAAATCTCCGTCGTTGATTTTTGTACTCTGTTTTCGGTCCCTGATGACGGGATCCAAATTAACCCGAGTGCTGAATGGGGAGATGTGTCTGATGAGAAAAAATTGTTAATCAAGAAGTCTTTTGATGATGGTGACACCTCACCAATACCTCTCAAATTTCTCCTAGCAAGTCTTCTATTGGTTGTCAAAGTTCTTTCAATTTTACGATCAAAGGGTAACAAGTCACCTTGTGACCTTCTAGACATGCAAAATATCGAACAACTCGAAAACAATTAGAACAAACCTTGAGGAGTTTTACTTCCCCAAGGCAAAGAAAGACATAACTAATAACAATATAAGAAAATCTAAATCAAGTTAACACCGTCCCCGGCAATGGCGCCATTTTTGGTCGGACTATATCTTTTTGGTAACTTGTCGTTAGGAGCACCTAGACCAAAACACAATTTATAGCTTCACAAACAACTCTACAATTAGTAAAGAGGCAAGTAAAGGTCGGATCCCAAGGGACGGGAATTGAGATGAGATTTCTATTGCAACTAGCGGTGTCTTAGGGGTGTCACAATTGGGTTGATGTAGAAGGTCACTAAACTAAATAACAATGAAAGTAAACAAGCAAGATGAATTAAAAGGGTTGTAAACAATTGATAAAAGACACTAGGGTATCATGGGGTCATAGGGGATTCATGGGAATTGATCATACAAACATGTTCTCAAATCATAAGCAAGAAATTATTGTTGTGATGGATTGAGTTGGGTTATATCTTACAATCCTATGAAAGTTTGGGTCCCGGAGCCGAATCGATTACATTGTACAACACCTACAAGTCGACTTAGTCTTCCCTACTCAACAACATGCATGGTCTAATGAGACTCGAGTTGGTTTATGTCTTACAAGTCTCATTGAAAAGATAGGTGATGGGTAAAAAATGCAAGGATTCATAGGCTCGCATTTCATCAAACATAACATGTGCATGAGTTGAGATCATAACAAGCAAGCAAATAAACCATGAAAGCATATTAATTTAAGCATGAATCATTCCCCATGTTGGTTTCCCCTAATTACCCATTTACCCTAGCTAAGTGACTACTCACTCATTATCATGTTGAACATGCTAGCAAGGTTGTCAATCATACCAACAAAGTGAAACATGATGAATAAATGAAAGTAATTAGCAATAATTAAAAAGGGATTAAGATAATTATACCTACTAATGATTCCGATAATAAAGCAAAGAATAAAAGAAGTACTTGATGCTTGATTGAGAGGTTGTCAATCTCCCAATAATAACCCAAATAATCTTCAATTACCCAAAATAAAGGATGAACAAAAGAGAGATTAAGGAAATAAAACTTGTATTAAAACTTGATTAATTGTTGATTACAATATTAAAGAGAGATTTGATTGTTATTAACTACACTAAAGATTGCTAAGAAGAACATGCTCTTCTAATTAGACTAATGGGGTATTTATAGTGGGGATTAGGTGTAGGAATTAGGGTTAACTAAGGGCTTAAATGACGATTAAGTCCCTACAAACGCCGGTATTTTTGGAAGGATGGGCATCTTTCTTGAAGCTTGAAGAAACGAAATTGTCTGCCTGGGAATCCGTGCGTCTTTAGCATGGGATGGCCGGATTCGTGGGTCTCTGCCCGGGTGTTTTGGGGAGAAGACGGGCGTCTTCTGGGGTTGCTACCCGGGCGTCTTGGAGTGAAGACGCACGGATTGTGAAGGTGGAAGACGGGCGTCTTCAAGACAATCCGCACGGATTGCTGGACAGTCTCATTTCTTCTTCTTTTCTTCCCTTTTCTTCATAAAATCCTTGGCGATTTCCTCGGGGATGCAAGGATCTTTTCTCATCATTGCCCATTTACTATAGTATGTACAAAGGTCTTCTAATCTTGTCTCTCCTTGATGCTTGGTCATTAAATTCAATCAATTTAGTCTCGTTTTGCCATGAAAATGCAAGGTTTGTACTCCTTTCCTACCAAGGACACAAAACCTCAAAGAATATGCAAAACAAAGAACTAAAGACAATAAATGACCCAAATATGCACTAAAAAGCATGGGAACAAGGCTAATTCGGGGAATAAATATGCTCTAATTATGGTCACATCAAATATCCCCAAACCGAACCTTTGCTCGTCCCGAGTAAAGAGGTGACAAAGACTAGGACCATTATTTAAACTAACCTAATAATATAGACGTATAACACGTTTTTATGGTGGAATTTTTGGGTCGGTTTATTAGCAAGGTTTGCCCGTAACCATTAACTGGGATAGTTTGACCATTTCCAACTATAATACCATTACTTTTGATCAAAATAACATAGGACGAGACAATACCTGGATTCGTTGTCTTGTGAGATGCCGCACCAGTATCCATGTACCAATTAGGATCAATGCTAAGAGTGTAAATCATTGTTTCTATGTTAGTCTGAGACGAAGTATTCTCTGCCGTATAGGCTTGCTATTGTCGTGGGACAAAAGGAGGTCTAGGAATGGGAGGACGCTGCCAAGGAGAGGTCGGATAAGGGTAGGGTGGATACGACCATCCTGGTGGTCCCCACGGCCATCCACCGTAACCATTGGTAGGTCAGGGAGCAGTAACCTGGCCGGAGCAGAGGCAGACTGATTGCCATTGGCAGAAGCATAGGACAATATGTTCCCATTGTTGTTACCTTTCCCATCTTTACCCTTCTTCTTGTTCTTATTATTCTTATTGTGATTTGCTTGAGGAGGACGGCCGAGGATGAAAGTAGAAGCTCCATCATCGTTAGACTTATCATAGTTCACCGACGATGAGGCAATGGTGGCGACACTTTTAGCAAAACCCGCTTCTTCAAGAGTAAGCATAGAACGAGCGCGATAAAAGGGAGGGAGAGGGTTACATTGATGAATCAGAGTACCAACGCCATGATAGGCATCGTAAGACCGGATACTAGTTGCAAGACAAGATGAGTATCACTTACCGTGGAGCCAACGTTCTTAAGCTGATCAGCCAGGCTTTTGGGACACTGACAGTAGGCCAAGACACTTGGGAAGTTCGACATAGCTGTGTGGGAGAACTCTTGTTCAAGAGTAACAGCCCGGGAGTGTTGATTGTCGAGAAAAATATCTTGAATACGATCCCAACAAGCCATAGCAGTGGTGTCGGCTTCAACAATCGTCTCGAGGAGGTCATTGGTGACCGTTTCATAGATTTATTGAAGAACCGTAGCATTAAGAACTCCTTCTCATCAGCCTTCTTAGGCAATTGTGGACCACATGTTTTGGGTTTAATGATATGGTGAAGCACTCGATTCGATTTAGCATAATTCGTAAAGAGTGCCACCTAATCTAAACCATTAGGGCAAAACCCTAAAAGACAAACATATCTAATTAATAAAAGTACTAGTGACTGACCAACGAAATCGGTATAGAAAAGACGAAAGGAAGACTCACGATCGATAAATAGCCTTTGGAGTGATTAGGGTGATGATGAACGTCGTTAGGTTTTGTAAAAGTGATTTGTAAACTGTTAGAAACGTAATTTATAATCTCTAATAACCTTAATCAAAACCGCGGAAATTAATCCCGTCAGACCGGATACTCGGTCGAGTACTTGGGGTACTCGGCCGAGTACGCCTTACTTGGCCGAGTGTTTCTGGGCAGTAACCTGACCAGAAAATACACGACACCCTACTCGGCCGAGTTCCCCCCTATTCGGCCGAGTAAACGAGACTCAGAAAACCGTGGTATTAGAGTTACCTCCTAAGAGGGACATCGACTTTAGTGTTGAACTCAAACCGGGGACTGGGCCTATATCTAAAGTAGCGTACCGGAGGGGACCTAAAGAGTTGCAAGAGCGGAAGAAGCCGCTAAATGAGTTGCTAGACAAGAGGTACATTCGACCCAGTGTATCACCTTGGGGTGCACAAGTTTTGTTTGTGAAAATGAAAGATGGGAGTATGAGGCTGTGCATCGACTATAGGGAGATAAACCACGTCACCGTGAAGAACAGGTATCCTTTGCCAAGGATTGATGATCTTTTCGACTGGTCCGGTTTAAAACTCGTCATCAAAAGCTACCAACCAAAACAATATTTATAACTTCACAAACTACTCTTAGCAAAGAGGCAAGTAAAGGTCGGATCCCAAGGGACGGGTATTGATGTAGGATTCTCAATTGCAAATGGTTGTGTCTTAGGGTGTCACAATTTGGGTTGAGATGAAATTGCTCTAAACTAATTAACAAGATCAAAGTAAAGCAATGAAAACAAGCAAGATAATTAAAGAGGTTGTAAACAATTGATTAAAGGCACTAGGGTGTCATAGGTTCATAGGGGATTCATAAGAGTTGATCATACAAACATGTTCTCAATTATATAGCAAGCACTTATTGTTGTGATGGGATCGAGTTGGTGTACAAGCTTACAATTCCTAAGAAGGTTTGGGTCCCGGAGCTGAATCAATTAGATTATACAACACTTACAAGTCGACTTAATCCTTTCTAGTCAACTATATGCATGGTCTAATGAGGCTCGAGTTGGTGTATAAGCTTACAAGCCTCATTGAAAAGATAGGTGATGGGTAAAAAATGCAAGGATTCATAGGCTCGCATTTCATCAAACATAACATGTGCATAAGTTGAAATCACAAGAAGCAAGCAATTTAATTATGAAAACATATTAGATTAAGCATGAATTATTCCCCGTGTTTGTTTCCCCTAATTCCCCATTAACCCTAGCTAAGGAAACTACTCACTCATGATCAAGTTTAACATGTTAATAAGGTTGTCAATCATACTAACAAGGCAAAACATGATGAATAAATGAAGGTGATTAACAATAATTAAACAAGGTTAAGAGAGAATTATACCTATGAAGATGATTCCAAATAATAAAGCAAAGAATAATAGAAGTACTTGATGATTGATGGAAGGTTGTCAATCCTCCCAATAAACCCAAATAATCTTCTACTTACCCAAAATAAAGGAAGAACAATAGAGAAATTAAGGAAAGATTAAGATGTGTTTAATATTGAGAAATTGTATTACAACTAAATTATGACTAATTTAATGAGATTAAGAGAGTATAAGATATGATTAAGGGTGCATTAAGAAGTGATCATAATCTGGGTAGTACAAAGGGGTATTTATACTAAAGATTAGGTACAAAGATTAGGGTTGCTAAGGGCTTAAATTACTATTAAGACACTAAGAAATGTTGAGTAAATGCTCCTGCCGAAGGAAATATGCGGATGCCCATGCTAGTCTTGCCACGATCCGCTTGTCTTGAGGTAAGGCACGGGCTCTTCTGTCTTAGGATCCGCTCGGATCCAAGGGAAGACGCTCGGCTCCTTGCGCCTGCAATCCGCTCGTCTTGGGCACAAGACGCCCGGATCTTGCTGTTGTGAGACGCCCGTATCGTGCCTGATCCGCTCGTATTCCTGGTGATCCGGTTGATGTCGTCACTCATCCAATCAAACACATTTATAATACTCAACAAACTACTAGTTAGCGGTAAGTCGAGGTCGATCCATGGGACGGTGTGCTTTGGGTTCTAAGTCTATCTATCTCAATTTATGCTAGTGTCACGATTTGGTTGGGTTTGTAGTTGTGTTCAAGACTAATAAAAGCAATAAAGTAAAACAAGCAATAAAGAAAGGATGTAAACAAATGATTAAAAGTGCTAGGATATCATGGGGTCATAGGGGATTCATGGTGTTGATTATACAAACATGTTTACAAGGTTGCAAGCAATTAATGTTGTGGAGGAACCGAGTTGGGTTATATCTTACGGTTCTTAGGAAGAGTTGGGTCCCGGAGCCGAATCGATTAGATTGTACAACACCTACAAGTCGACTTACTTTCCTCCTAATCAACTTCTATGCATGGTCTAACAAGACTCGAGTTGGGTTATATCTTACAAGTCAAGTTGAGTAGATAAGAGATGGTGAAAATGCAAGGATTCATAGGCTTAGCATTTCATCAAACATAACATGTGCATAAAGTTGACATCACAACAAGCAAGCAATTTGATTGTGAACATATTAGATTAAGCATGAATCAATCCCATGTTAGTTTCCCTTAATTACCCACTAATCCTAGCTAAGTAACTACTCACTCATCATCATGGGAAACATGTCATTAATGGTGTCAATCATCACAACAAGTATAAACATGATAATAGAATGAAGAAATGAACAATAAAGATTAAAGAGTAAAGGAATTATACCAAACTTGAGGTGATCCAAATAATAATGCAAAGAATAATAGAAGAAACTTGATGATTGATGGAAGGTTGTCAATCTCCCAATAATAACCCAATAATCTTCAATTACCCAATAATAAACTTGAATAATAAACTTGAACAATAATTAAGGAGAGATTAATGTGTACTTTGTGGAGAGATTAAAGAGTAATCTATTCTAATCTACTCCTAATCTAATCTAAGAGAATTTTCTCCTAAAAACCACACACTTGATTAATTTACAAAATGGGATATTTATAGTGGAAATTAGGTGGATGCATTAGGGTTAACTAAGGGCTAAACTAGTAATTACACTTTTGAGATTGAGCAAGGAGGAGCCGGTATTTTTCGAAGGAAGGGCGTCTTTCTTTGTAGCTTGGAGAAGACGAAATTGTGCTGTGGAGGAATCCGTGCGTATTGTGGTCGGGACGGGCGGATTCTGGGAGAAGAAGACGAGCGGATTACGGACAATCCGGTCGGATTCAGCGGGGCAATCCGAGCGGATTCAAAGCAAGACGCTCGGATTGCGTAGTGTGGAGACGGGCGGATTGGAGACAATCCGCTCGGATTGTTCTTCAAAGATGATTCTCCTTCTTTTCTTCCCTTTTGCTCATTCCCATTTTATTCTTGCGGGATTGGTCTTTAGTCTTTGCTTCCTCTTCATACTAGTCCATCTAGTATCGTCAAGTAGCTT